>NW_026893338.1:0-52494 GCF_033815535.1 Pezoporus flaviventris | reverse complement strand
AACAAAAACCAAACAAAAAACTACAAATCAACCATCATCCCCCAAAACAAACAAACCAAAACCAAAACCCTCAAAACCAACCAACACACAAAAAACACAAACACACACAACAACAATTTCCCCTCTTTCCCCTCCCTTATTCCCCACTTTCCCCCATCCCTTTCCCCCTCTTTCCCCCTTCTTTCCCCCTTCTTTCCCCCATTCTTTCCCCTCTTTCCCTTTTCCCCTTCTTTCCCCTTCTTTCCCCCTCTTTCCCCTCTTTCCCCCTTCCTTTCCCCTCTTTCCCCTCTTTCCCTCCTTCCCTCCTTTCCCCTTCTTTCCCCTTCCTTTCCCCCTCCTTTCCCCCTCTTTCCCCTTCTTTCCCTCTTTCCCCTTCTTTCCCCCTCCTTTCCCCCTTCTTTCCTCCTTCTTTCCCCCCTTCTTTCCCCTCTTTCCCCCTTCTTTCCCCCTTCTTTCCCCCTTCTTTCCCCCTCTTTCCCCTTCTTTCCCCCTTCTTTCCCCTTCTTTCCCCCCTCTTTCCCCCTTCTTTCCCCCTTCTTTTCCCCTTCTTTTCCCATCCTTTTCCCGCAGGAACCTCGGGCCCGGGCCCGCTGAAGGCAGCGGCCGCAGGGCAGCGCTGGGGGCTGCCGAAGCCTCCTCCTGTTGCTCCCCGCCGCGGGGCCCTGCGCTCGGCTCCGCTCCATCTTTGCCTCCTCCTTTCCCCCCCCTCCCTCCTCCCATTCCCATTCCCATTCCCATTCCCAGCACTTCCAATCCTTCCCCTTCCCTCTTTTTCCCTGCTCATTGCGCCTCTTCCGTGCTCCCAGGGCTTACAATGCAGCACCAGCCCACCCACAGCGCATGGCTGCCTTGGGGACGGACAAAGAGCTCAGCGATCTCCTGGATTTCAGTGCGGTAAGGATATGGGGGGGGGGGGGGGGCAATTCCCGAAAGCTGGAAAAATCCCTTCCCACACCCCCCCCCCCCCTTTTTCCCCCTTCTCCCCCGAGCTTTCCAAGTCCAAAAACCCCTTTCCGCCGCTGGCCGCAATTCCCGAAAGCTGGAAAAAATCTCCCTTCCGCTTCCGAAAGCGGTAAAAATCCCTTTCCCCCTCCCCTCCCTGATTCCCGAAAGGTGGAAAAATCCCCCCGATTCCCAAAAGATGGAAAAACGCCTTCCCCCCTTTCCCCGCAGTTCGCGGGAGCCGCAGAAACGCGCCCGTCTTTGCCCGCAATTCCCAAAAGCCGGAAAAATCCTTCCCCCGCCCCCCCCAAAGCCCCTTTCCCCCTTCCCCATTCCCAAAAGCTGGGGGGGGGAAAAATCCCTTCCCTTTGCCCGCAATTCCCAAAAAGCGGAAAAATCCTTTCCCCCTTTGCCGCACGGCCCCGAAGCCGCCAAAATCCCGTCGCCCCCCCCCTCCTCTGCCCGCAATTCCCAAAAGCCGGAAAACACCCCCTTGTTTCCAATTCCCAAAAGCTGGATGAATCCATCCCCCCTCTTTTCCACCCCCCCCCAATTCCCAAAAGCCGGAAAACATCCCCCTTTTCCCCCCGCCCCGCCGTTCCCGAAACTAAACTCCCCCGGCGGAACGCGGCTCCTTCGGAAGCTTTCCCGATCCCAAAGAAAGCTTTGGAATAGCGGGAGCCGGGAGCAAAGCCCCTTTAACCCCTTCCCCTCGGAATCCATAGGGAAACTTTTCCCGGGGCTTTGGGAAGCGCTTCGGGAACTCCGTGCCCGGCCGCTCGCTTCGGAAGCCCGGCGTTCCCAAGCGGATGCCGGCACTTGTTTGCCCTTATCCCCCCCCCTCTTTATCCCATATCCCATATCCCGGATCCCATATCCCGGATCCCATATCCGGATCCCATATCCCGGATCCCAACCTTTTTCCTTCCCCCGTCCCTTTCGGCATTCCTGGGAAGCAGCAAAAGGGCTTGGGATGCGCACGGAATCGCGTTGCCGCGAGCCGCCGGCGTCTCCCGATTTTCCCCCCCTTCCCCTTTTCCTCCTCATCCCATTCCCTCACCGCCATCCATAGGGATGCTCCCGAGCGGAATTCCCGCTTATCCCATGGGGAAAGGCCGCCTCTGCTCCATAGGAACCCCTTGCTTTTTGGGATTGGAGGGGGGGGATGGATCCAAAGGGAACGCGCGACGGGCTGCCCGGGTGCCTCTTCCCAAACTTCCCCTTGGGGAAAAACCCGGAATACCGGGATCGCCACCGGGATGCGCGGAGCCCAAAGCAAAGCCTCGTGCTGCTGGCGCCCGAGGGGTTAAAGGAGAGCCGGGCTTGCAAAGAGCCGGCCACGCAGGCGGAATTCCAACCGGGAAAAGCCGGCGGATGCTGGGAAGTTTGCGTGGGGAATGCCGTGTTTTCCAAAGGAATGACGTTGGGGTTGTTTTTTTCCCGGCTTTCCCAGATGTTTTCCCCGCCGGTGAGCAGCGGGAAGAACGCACCCACCTCCTTGGCCAGCGGGCATTTCAGCGGCTCCGGTAAGTGCCATCCCGCTCATTCCCGACGTCGGGAATGCCGGCAGCGCCTCGGTCACGCGTTGCTCCCGCTTTTCCCTTCGGAAGGGATTGATCCCATTGGGATCCGTTGCGGGGGGGGGGGGGGGTTATGTTTGTCGCGCCTTTGGATTCGGTTGGAATTCTCTCGGGAGCGTTATTCCCGGTTTTTGGGGTGAGGTTCAGCTCTATTCCATGGATTCCTCCTTTTCCCAAGCTAAACTTTTCTCCCGTTGGAATTCCTGCCCGGAAAGGGAGGCCCGGGAATTCCAAAGGCCTGGAATGGCGCTAAGGAAAAGCAGCGTTCCCGCTTCCCGGCTTCATCCCTCCCGGCTCTTTTCCCGGCCGCAAGGAGAGCATCCGCTTGGGATGCGGGGGGAATTCCTTCAGAATTCCCAAAGGGAAAAAAAAAAACCATGGAGGGAAAGCAGGGAAGAAATTCCCACGGGATCAATCCCGAATGGCCTTTAAGAGGAATTCCAGCTGTGCAAACCGGCTCGGGATCGGGAACGGCAAAGCCCCATCCCGGCTCGGATAACGCCTCCAGCTTCCCGTTCCCTTGGGAATTGCGTTGGGATGGGAGCAGCGCTCCCATTCCCGGCTCTTTGCCTTCCCGACGGGGGGTTCCTCTCCCGGTTTTCCATCCTCCCTCGGAGCCCACCTGGAATTCTCCTCCGGGATGGACCGGGAGCGAGCGCTTTCCTGCCCGCTATTCCCAGTGGGATTCCTTTGGCATTGCCCTCTTTTATCCCACCCGGAATTATCCTTGAATCCCGGTTTTTTTTTGGGGGGGGGGGGGGATGGCTTGGGAATGATCCCGCTTTAAGGAATTCTCCCTCCATGATATTCCATGCTGGGGCACGGCAGGGAAGCGCGGAGAGGGCTCAGTGCCAACCCCATCCCGCTGCCTCCGGAGCGCATCCCCCTCTTTTCCCAGCGGGAATTCCATCCCGGATGCGATCCATAGGGAAAAAGCATCCCAAAGTGTGTATATGTGTGTGTGGGGGGGGGTGGTCTTATTGTCTCCATCCCAAAGCGTCGGGATAACTGGGATGCCTGAAAGTGGGAATGATGCCGGCGCTCCACCGTTTTCCCAAGGAAAACCTCGGCTTCCCAACTTTGGGAATGCCAAAAGCCACGGCTCCCTTGCCCCTTGGGATGCGCCCCTTAGGTTTTCCCGGATGGGGGGGGGGGGTGGGTTTGGGAATTGCCTTATCCATAGGGATACGCCTATTGTTTGCCTGCCGCTGCCTGCCGGACGGGAGGCAAATCCCTCGGGATACGGGAAGGAGACCTGGGAATTCCGGAGCCTTTGGGAACAGGGAATTGCCGCCGCGGCCAGCTCGGAGGTGACCTTTTCCCATCTTTTTTTTTTCCAAGCATCCCGCTTGGAAAAGGGAACGCAGCCCCGTTCCCGACTTCCGGAATTCCCATCGGAATTCCATCGCCCCGACTCCCAGGGGCCTTTGCCAGCATCCATGGGAAAGGCAGCTTCCCGATGGTGGGAATGCCGTGGAAAGCAGCCTGGACACCCCCCCCCCCCCCCCACCATTCCAGAGGTTGGGAATAACCCCAGCCTTTGGGAAGGGGGGAGTGGGGGGGGGGTGGTGCAGGTCCCGTTCGGAGCGCGTTCTCCCGGGAAAGCCTCGGAAAAGCGGGAATTCTCTCCCGGAAGCATCGTCGGGATGCGGCCGCCCGGAAGTCGGGATAACGTCGGGAAGGGATCGCTTTTCCTATGGGATTCAGCTTTGGGGGGGGGGGGTTTCAAGCCTCATTGCCATCTAAAGGGACCCAGGCAACGGCTGCATTGGGAATCGGAAACCTACGGATCGGGAATGTCGTCGGGAAGAGCAGGTGCAGGACGCCCGCATCCCCCCCCCCCCCTTTCCCTTCTCCCTCCCCTTTTCCAGGCAGCATTCCAGCTTTCCGGCATGGCGCCTTTGCTTTGTCATCCTCCCCGCTCCCGCTTGGAAGCGGCTTGCGGTCGGAATGCCGGCTTGGGAATGCTGCTCCTTTCCCATCCTGGCATCCCGCTTCCCAATGGGACGCCGCGGATCCGGATGCGGATGCGGATGCGGATCCGGATCCCTTTGTGTTGTCGGAGCGAGGCGTTGGGAATGCCGCGCCCGCCGCCATTCCCGGCCCTTTGCATTCCCGGCAGAGCAATTCCCCACTCGGAATGCCGTCAGGGAGGGATCCATAGGGAAAACCACCCCATACCCCCCCCCCCCCCCCCTTTGGGATTTAGGGATTTAGGGATGGGGGGGATGCTGCTTCCATAGAATTCCCAAGGAATTATCCCGCTGCTCCATCCTTTTCCGGCTTAATCTTTCCCACCGGATTTTCGCCTGGGGAATCCACGGATTCCAATCCATTTGGGAATGGGGGAGGGAAGGGAAAGAGCGGCTTTTCCATGCGGAAATTCCTTGGAATACCGCCTGGAAGGTCCCGTTGCTCTTCCCAACGCCTGGAATCACCCCCAATCCCGACGGAATTCATTCCCGATGTTTTTCCCTCCGTGCTGCCGGCTCCATCCCTAGGGATCCAAGGGCCATTCCAAAGAGTGGGAATGATGTATTCCCGGTCCTCCAAGGGCGGTCGTTCCCAATGGCATTCCCGCTTTGGGAACGTCAACCCGGAATTCCATTGGAAAAAGGCTGTGGTTATCCCCCCTCTGGTTCGCATCCAGAGCAGCATTCCTGAAGTCGGGAAAAGCTTCCGAATCCTCCTCATTCCCAAGCAAACGGGGGGCGCTTCCCGCTTTTCCATAGGGAAAAGGCTGCTGGGGACTCCCCAGCCTTGCGTTTCCTGCTTCCTTTGGGAATTCCATGGTGAGACAGAATCCAGCGCTATTCCTTACTTTGGGAATGCTGTTGCTCCCCCCACGGATCGATGGGAATGGCGGTGGTGGGGGGGGGGGGGCCAAAAAGGGCCGGAAAACGGGAAGAGCGATTGGAATTCCCAGCATCCAAAGGCTTTTATCCCACATTATCCATGGTTTTCCCGCATCCCGGAATGTCCCTCTCCAACGGGAATGCCTTAAAAGCCTCGGGAATCTGGATTCCTATGGAGGGCATTGGGAATGCTGTCCCCCTTCTCCATTGGGAATCCCGCTCTTCCCAATATTCCCCCCTTAACGCTTCCCTTTATCCCAACCCCTCTCTTTCTCCCCCTCCCATCCCGGTATTCCCATCTCCATGATTCCCGATCCCTGTCTCGAAGGCCGCAGAATCCATAGGGAAGCCGATGGATACAAGGGGGACGCAAGGGAAAAAGAGGGAAGCGCCGCTCCAAGCCGGAACGTCGGGAATGCCGCGCCATTCCCAGCTTCCCCATCCCATGGGATCACAAGCTCCAAAGGGACCTCGAGGGCTGCTTCCCATTGGAGCGCCGTATCCCGCCTTCTTCCCGTTATCCCATCAAAGCCATCCCGGGATTCCCATCGGGATCGAGGCCGTCCTCTCGGCCAAATCCCACCTCGGAATTCCCGATGGAATTCCATAAGCTGGGAACGCCGGCATCGCATGGAGACCCTTCGGAATGCCGTGGGTCGCGTGGGGACGGCATCCGTTGCCCGGGATCCCTCTCTCATTGCCGGGAATAACAACGGGAATAACGGGAACGCCATGGGGGGGGGGGATTCCCGTTGTATCCAATGGGATTTATCCCATGGGAATGCTGACCTCTCTCTCCTCCCATAGGTGTAGAGGAGCGGGGCGGCTCGGGGACCTGGGGCAGCGCGGGGCATGCGAGCCCATCGAGGGTAAGTGATTCCCGAAAGCAGGAAAAACGGGATGGGGGTGGGAATTCCACTTGGGAATGGGATCCCGGTGGAGTGGGATCACTGAGGAACATAGGGAATTCCAGCTGGGAATGGGATCCCATTGGGATTCCACCTGGGAATGGGATCCCGGTGGAGTGGGATCACTGAGGAACATAGGGAATTCCAGCTGGGAATGGGATCCCATTGGGATTCCAGCTGGGAATGGAATCCCATTGGGATTCCAGCTGGGAATGGGATCCCATTGGGATTCCAGCTGGGAATGGAATCCCATTGGGATTCCATCTGGGAATGGGATCCCTTTGGGATTCCAGCTGGGAATGGAATCCCATTGGGATTCCAGCTGGGAATGGGATCCCATTGGATTCCACTTGGGAATGGGATCCTGGTGAAGTGGGATCACTGAGGAACATAGGGGATTCCATCTGGGAATGGGATCTCATTGGGATTCCATCTGGGAATGGGATCCCATTGGAATTCCACTTGGGAATGGGATCCCGGTGAAGTGGGATCACTGAGGAACATAGGGAATTCCAGCTGGGAATGGGATCCCATTGGAATTCCATCTGGGAATGGGATCCCTTTGGGATTCCATTTGGGAATGGGATCCCATTGGAATTCCACTTGGGAATGGGATCCCGGTGAAGTGGGATCACTGAGGAACATAGGGAATTCCATCTGGGAATGGGATCCCATTGGAATTCCACTTGGGAATGGGATCCCGGTGAAGTGGGATCACTGAGGAACATAGGGAATTCCATCTGGGAATGGGATCCCATTGGGATTCCACCTGGGAATGGGATCCCGGTGGAGTGGGATCACTGAGGAACATAGGGAATTCCATCTGGGAATGGGATCCCATTGGGATTCCATCTGGGAATGGGATCCCTTTGGGATTCCAGCTGGGAATGGAATCCCATTGGGATTCCACCTGGGAATGGGATCCCATTGGATTCCACTTGGGAATGGGATCCTGGTGAAGTGGGATCACTGAGGAACATAGGGGATTCCATCTGGGAATGGGATCTCATTGGAATTCCACTTGGGAATGGGATCCCGGTGGAGTGGGATCACTGAGGAACTTAGGGAATTCCAGCTGGGAATGGGATCCCATTGGAATTCCACTTGGGAATGGGATCCCGGTGAAGTGGGATCACTGAGGAACATAGGGAATTCCATCTGGGAATGGGATCCCATTGGATTTCACCTGGGAATGGGATCCTGGCGGAGTGGGATCACTGAAGAACAAAGGGAATTCCAGCTGGGAATGGGATCCCATTGGAATTCCATCTGGGAATGGGATCCCATTGAAATTCCATCTGGGAATGGGATCCTAGTGAAGTGGGATCACTGAGGAACATAGGGAATTCCATCTGGGAATGGGATCCCATTGGATTCCACCTGGGAATGGGATCCCGGTGGAGTGGGGTCACTGAGGAACATAGGGAATTCCATCTGGGAATGGGATCCCATTGGGATTCCACCTGGGAATGGGATCCCGGTGGAGTGGGATCACTGAGGAACATAGGGAATTCCAGCTGGGAATGGGATCCCATTGGGATTCCATCTGGGAATGGAATCCCATTGGGATTCCACCTGGGAATGGGATCCCGGTGGAGTGGGATCACTGAGGAACATAGGGAATTCCAGCTTGGAATGGGATCCCATTGGAATTCCACTTGGGAATGGGATCCCGGTGGAGTGGGATCACTGAGGAACATAGGGGATTCCATCTGGGAATGGGATCCCATTGGATTCCGCTTGGGAATGGGATCCCGGTGGAGTGGGATCACTGAGGAACATAGGGGATTCCATCTGGGAATGGGATCCCATTGGATTCCGCTTGGGAATGGGATCCCACTGAAGTGGGATCACTGAGGAACATAGGGAATTCCATCTGGGAATGGGATCCCATTGGGATCCCACTTGGGAATGGGCTCTTTAAGGACCACCGGGAATTCCACCCGGGAACGCCATCCCACCTCGCCCATAAACATCCCAAAATCTGGGAAAGGACCCGTTCCTCCTTAAAACCCACGCGGTTTTCCCGGTATTCCATGGGGCCAAAAAAGCCATGGAATTCCAGGAATTCCATTGCCCTTCATCCGGAATCTCCCCCCCCCCCCTCCCATATCAAGCCCAGTTGTGAGCGAGCATCAATGGGGAAAAGCATGGAAAAGCGGGATCCTTTTCCCGCTGCGCTCCCAGAAAACAGGGAATGCGAGGCCGGGAATTGTCGGGAAGCCTCAAAACACTGGGATTCATCCCGAATTTCTCCCTAGGGCTTCGGAGACGGGACTCCCTACGAGCCAATGGCCAGCCGGGAGCTGGGCTCGCACGACAACCTCTCGCCTGCCTTCGTCAATTCCCGGATCCAAAGTAAGAATTCCTTATTCCTGGAATTCCGGATTGATGTTAGCGGGGGGGGTTTCCCACCTCCCGATCCCATGGGATGCTCCAGGCGGTGGAGGGGGGGGAAAAAGGAACCTGATGGGGGATGATGAAGTGGTGGCGCCCCCATAGGGAAGACGGAGCGGGAGAATCCCTATGGAAAACCATCCGGATGAGGGGCCTCGGGGAATTCCCGACGGAATTCCCGCCTTGCGGATAGCGGCCAGACCGGGATGCTTGGAATGGCGGCACGGAGAGCTTCCAAAAGGGGTCCTTCTTCCTCCCAAAGGAAGGGGAGCGAAGGCGTCATTCCCAAGTTGGGAATGGCTGGGAATTCCCATTAAGGGGGGATATAGGGCCTTTGGTCAATGGGATATCGGGATTGGCCAACGGAATGGCTCGGAATTCCCATTAAGGATGGATATAGGGCCTTTGGTCAATGGGATATCGGGACTGGCCAACTGGGAATGGCTTGGAATGCCCATGAAGCCTTTAACCAATGGGATAGCGGGATGGGCCAACTGGGAATGGCTTGGAATTCCCATTAAGGTGGGATATAGGGGCCTTTGGTCAATGGGATATTGGGATTGGCCAACTGGGAATGACTTGGACTTCCCATGAAGCCTTTAACCAATGGAATATCGGGATGGGCCAACTGGGAATGACTTGGACTTCCCATTTAGGCCTTAACCAATGGAATATCGGGATGGGCCAACTGGGAATGGCTTGGAATGCCCATTAGGGTTGGATATAGGGCCTTTGGTCAATGGGATATCGGGATTGGCCAACGGAATGGCTTGGAATTCTCATTAAGGATGGATATAGGGCCTTTGGTCAATGGGATATCGGGATTGGCCAACGGAATGGCTTGGACATCCCATTAAGGATGGATATAGGGCCTTTGGTCAATGGGATATCGGGATTGGCCAACTGGGAATGGCTTGGAATTCCCATTAAGGTTGGATATAGGGTCTTTGGTCAATGGGATATTGGGATGGGCCAACTGGGAATGACTTGGACTTCCCATGAAGCCTTTAACCAATGGGATATCGGGATGGGCCAACTGGGAAGGGCTTGGAATTCCCATTAAGGATGGATATAGGGTCTTTGGTCAATGGGATATCGGGATTGGCCAACTGGGAATGACTTGAACCTGTCATTAAGCCTTTAACCAATGGGATATCGGGATGGGCCAACTGGGAATGGCTTGGAATTCCCATTAGGGTGGGATATAGGGGTCTTTGGTCAATGGGATATTGGGATTGGCCAACTGGGAATGGCTTGGAATGCCCATTAAGGATGGATATAGGGCCTTTGGTCAATGGGATATCGGGATTGGCCAACTGGGAATGACTTGGACTTCCCATTTAGCCTTTAACCAATGGAATATCAGGATGGGCCAACTGGGAATGGCTTGGAATTCCCATTAGGGTTGGATATAGGGTCTTTGGTCAATGGAATATTGGGATGGGCCAACTGGGAATGGCTTGGACATCCCATTAGGGTTGGATATAGGGCCTTTGGTCAATGGGATATCGGGATTGGCCAACGGAATGGCTTGGAATTCCCATTAAGGTGGGATATAGGGCCTTTGGTCAATAGGATATTGGGATTGGCCAACTGGGAATGACTTGGACCTGTCATTAAGCCTTTAACCAATGGAATATCGGGATGGGCCAACTGGGAATGGCTTGGAATTCCCATTAAGGTGGGATATAGGGTCTTTGGTCAACGGAATATTGGGATGGGCCAACTGGGAATGACTTGGACCTCCCATTTAGCCTTTAACCAATGGAATATCGGGATGGGCCAACTGGGAATGACTTGGACTTCCCATGAAGCCTTTAACCAATGGAATATCGGGATGGGCCAACTGGGAATGACTTGGACTTCCCATGAAGCCTTTAACCAATGGAATATCGGGATGGGCCAACTGGGAATGACTTGGACATCCCATTAAGGATGGATATAGGGCCTTTGGTCAGTGGAATATTGGGATTGGCCAACTGGGAATGGCTTGGAATGCCCATTAAGGATGGATATAGGGCCTTTGGTCAATGGGATATCGGGATTGGCCAACTGGGAATGGCTTGGAATGCCCATTAGGGTTGGATATAGGGTCTTTGGTCAATGGGATATTGGGATTGGCCAACTGGGAATGACTTGGAATGCCCATGAAGCCTTTAACCAATGGAATATCGGGATGGGCCAACTGGGAATGGCTTGGAATGCCCATTAGGGTTGGATATAGGGTCTTTGGTCAATGGGATATTGGGATGGGCCAACTGGGAATGGCTTGAACATCCCATTAAGGATGGATATAGGGCCTTTGGTCAATGGGATATCGGGATTGGCCAACTGGGAATGGCTTGGAATGCCCATTAAGGTGGGATATAGGGCCTTTGGTCAATGGGATATCGGGATTGGCCAACGGAATGGCTTGGAATTCCCATTAAGGTGGGATATAGGGCCTTTGGTCAATAGGATATTGGGATTGGCCAACTGGGAATGACTTGGACCTGTCATTAAGCCTTTAACCAATGGAATATCGGGATGGGCCAACTGGGAATGGCTTGGAATTCCCATTAAGGTGGGATATAGGGTCTTTGGTCAACGGAATATTGGGATGGGCCAACTGGGAATGACTTGGACCTCCCATTTAGCCTTTAACCAATGGAATATCGGGATGGGCCAACTGGGAATGGCTTGGAATGCCCATTAGGGTTGGATATAGGGTCTTTGGTCAATGGGATATCGGGATGGGCCAACTGGGAATGACTTGGACTTCCCATGAAGCCTTTAACCAATGGAATATCGGGATGGGCCAACTGGGAATGACTTGGACTTCCCATGAAGCCTTTAACCAATGGAATATCGGGATGGGCCAACTGGGAATGACTTGGACATCCCATTAAGGATGGATATAGGGCCTTTGGTCAGTGGAATATTGGGATTGGCCAACTGGGAATGGCTTGGAATGCCCATTAAGGATGGATATAGGGCCTTTGGTCAATGGGATATCGGGATTGGCCAACTGGGAATGGCTTGGAATGCCCATTAGGGTTGGATATAGGGTCTTTGGTCAATGGGATATTGGGATTGGCCAACTGGGAATGACTTGGAATGCCCATGAAGCCTTTAACCAATGGAATATCGGGATGGGCCAACTGGGAATGGCTTGGAATGCCCATTAGGGTTGGATATAGGGTCTTTGGTCAATGGGATATTGGGATGGGCCAACTGGGAATGGCTTGAACATCCCATTAAGGATGGATATAGGGCCTTTGGTCAATGGGATATCGGGATTGGCCAACTGGGAATGGCTTGGAATGCCCATTAAGGTGGGATATAGGGCCTTTGGTCAATGGGATATCGGGATTGGCCAACTGGGAATGGCTTGGAATGCCCATTAGGGTTGGATATAGGGTCTTTGGTCAATGGGATATCGGGATGGGCCAACTGGGAATGACTTGGACTTCCCATGAAGCCTTTAACCAATGGAATATCGGGATGGGCCAACTGGGAATGGCTTGGAATTCCCATTAAGGATGGATATAGGGCCTTTGGTCAATGGGATATTGGGATTGGCCAACTGGGAATGGCTTGGAATGCCCATTAGGGTTGGATATAGGGTCTTTGGTCAATGGGATATCGGGATGGGCCAACTGGGAATGACTTGGAGATCCCATTAAGGATGGATATAGGGTCTTTGGTCAACGGAATATCGGGATGGGCCAACTGGGAATGGCTTGAACATCCCATTAAGGATGGATATAGGGCCTTTGGTCAGTGGAATATTGGGATGGGCCAACTGGGAATGGCTTGGAATGCCCATTAGGGTTGGATATAGGGCCTTTGGTCAATGGGATATCGGGATGGGCCAACTGGGAATGACTTGAACCTGTCCTTAAGCCTTTAACCAATGGAATATCAGGACGAGCCCACCTTGGCCCTACCATCAAGTTGGGGACATTGGGATGCTCTTCCCTATCGAGCGCTATTGGAATGCATTGAACGCATCCCTCCTTCCGGGATGGGATGAGGATGGGAATGAGGATGGGAATGGGATGGGAATGAGGATGGGAATGAGGATGGGAATGGGATGGGAATGAGGATGGGAATGGGATGGGAATGGGATGGGAATGGGATGGGAATGGGATGGGAATGGGATGGGAATGAGGATGGGAATGGGATGGGAATGAGGATGGGAATGGGATGGGAATGGGATGGGAATGGAATGGGAATGGGATGGGAATGGAATGGGAATGGGATGGGAATGGGATGGGAATGGGATGGGAATGGGATGGGAATGGAATGGGAATGGGATGGGAATGGGATGGGAATGGGATGGGAATGAGGATGGGAATGGGATGGGAATGGGATGAGAATGGGATGGGATTGGGATGGGAATGAGGATGGGAATGGGATGGGAATGGGATGGGAATGGGATGAGAATGGGATGGGATTGGGATGGGAATGAGGATGGGAATGGGATGGGAATGAGGATGGGAATGGGATGGGAATGGGATGGGAATGGGATGGGAACGCCATTCCTGGCCCATTTCCCCCCCCCTTCCCTTTTCCCTCTATGGGGCTGCGTGCGGCGGGCCGTGAAATGGGGCGATGTGGGGCGCACCTGGGGCCCCTTCGGCGTTGACGGCTCCGGGTCGCTCATGTGGAAGATTCCCATCTGCTCCCAAGCGCTCCCGGCGGGATGCGAGGCTGGGAATGAAGAGGAGGGGAAGGGGGGGACGGGACGGGGGGGACTCTTATGGCAGAGGGGAGGTTGGGGGGGGGCGAAGTAAAGGATTCCCGAAGGAATTCTGGGGTTTGAATAGGGAGGTGGGAAAAGGAGAGGGGGGGGATTGTAGGGGGGGATGGGGAGGTTGTGGTCGGAATTCCGGGAGGGAAAAGGAATCTTGGGGATGGAAGGAGGTTGAGTCCATGCTTGGAATTCCGGGAGGGAAAAGGGATGTTGGGAATGGGATGAAGGGAAGGTCGTGGTCGGAATTCCGGGAGGGAAAAGGAATCTTGTGGATTGAAGGAGGTAGAATCCATCCTTGGAATTCCGGGAGGGAAAAGGCATCTTGGGGATGGAAGGAGGTTGAATCCATGCTTGGAATTCCGGGAGGGAAAAGGGATGTTGGGAATGGGATGAAGGGAAGGTTGTGGTTGGAATTCCGGGAGGGAAAAGGAATCTTGTGGATGGAAGGAGGTAGAATCCATCCTTGGAATTCCGGGAGGGAAAAGGCATCTTGGGGATGGAAGGAGGTTGAGTCCATGCTTGGAATTCCAGGAAGGAAAAATCCATGGTAGGAATGGGATGAAGGGAAGTCCATCCTTGGAATTCCAGGAAGGAAAAGGCATCTTCTGGATGGAAGGAGGTAGAATCCATGCTTGGAATTCCGGGAGGGAAAAGGAATCTTGTGGATGGAAGGAGGTTGAATCCATGCTTGGAATTCCGGGAAGGAAAAGGGATGTTGGGAATGGGATGAAGGGAAGGCTGTGGTTGGAATTCCGGGAGGGAAAAGGAATCTTGGGGATGGAAGGAGGTAGAATCCATGCTTGGAATTCCAAGAAGGAAAAGGGATCCTCTGGATTGAAGGTGGTAGAATCCGTCCTTGGAATTCCAGGAAGGAAAAGGGATGTTGGGAATGGGATGAAGGGAAGGTTGTGGTTGGAATTCCGGGAGGGAAAAGGAATCTTGTGGATGGAAGGAGGTTGAATCCATGCTTGGAATTCCGGGAGGGAAAAGGAATCTTGGGGATGGAAGGAGGTTGAATCCATGCTTGGAATTCCGGGAGGGAAAAGGAATCTTCTGGATTGAAGGAGGTAGAATCCATGCTTGGATTTCCGGGAGGGAAAAGGGATGTTGGGAATGGGGTGAAGGGAAGGTCGTGGTTGGAATTCCGGGAGGGTAAAGGAATCTTGTGGATTGAAGGAGGTTGAATCCATGCTTGGAATTCCGGGAGGGAAAAGGGATGTTGGGAGTGGGATGAAGGGAAGGTTGTGGTCGGAATTCCGGGAGGGAAAAGGAATCTTGTGGATTGAAGGAGGTTGAATCCATCCTTGGAATTCCAGGAGGGAAAAGGAATCTTGTGGATGGAAGGAGGTAGAATCCATCCTTGGAATTCCAGGAAGGAAAAATCCATGGTAGGAATGGGATGAAGGGAAGTCCATCCTTGGAATTCCTAGAAGGAAAAGGCATCTTCTGGATGGAAGGAGGTAGAATCCATGCTTGGAATTCTGGGAGGGAAAAGGCATCTTGTGGATGGAAGGAGGTTGAATCCATGCTTGGAATTCCGGGAGAGAAAAGGGATGTTGAGAATGGGATGAAGGGAAGGCTGTGGTTGGAATTCCGGGAGGGAAAAGGAATCTTGTGGATTGAAGGAGGTAGAATCCATGCTTGGAATTCTGGGAGGGAAAAGGGATGTTGTGGATGGAAGGAGGTTGAATCCATGCTTGGAATTCTGGGAGGGAAAAGGGATGTTGGGAATGGGATGAAGGGAAGGTCGTGGTCGGAATTCCGGGAGGGTGAAGGAATCTTGTGGATGGAAGGAGGTTGAATCCATGCTTGGAATTCCGGGAAGGAAAAGGGATGTTGGGAATGGGATGAAGGGAAGGTCGTGGTCGGAATTCCGGGAGGGTAAAGGAATCTTGTGGATTGAAGGAGGTAGAATCCATCCTTGGAATTCCGGGAGGGAAAAGGCATCTTGGGGATGGAAGGAGGTTGAGTCCATGCTTGGAATTCCAGGAAGGAAAAATCCATGGTAGGAATGGGCTGAAGGGAAGTCCATCCTTGGAATTCCAGGAAGGAAAAGGCATCTTCTGGATGGAAGGAGGTAGAATCCATGCTTGGAATTCCGGGAGGGAAAAGGAATCTTGTGGATGGAAGGAGGTTGAATCCATGCTTGGAATTCCGGGAAGGAAAAGGGATGTTGGGAATGGGATGAAGGGAAGGCTGTGGTTGGAATTCCGGGAGGGAAAAGGAATCTTGGGGATGGAAGGAGGTAGAATCCATGCTTGGAATTCCAAGAAGGAAAAGGGATCCTCTGGATTGAAGGTGGTAGAATCCGTCCTTGGAATTCCAGGAAGGAAAAGGGATGTTGGGAATGGGATGAAGGGAAGGTTGTGGTCGGAATTCCGGGAGGGAAAAGGAATCTTGTGGATGGAAGGAGGTTGAGTCCGTGCTTGGAATTCCGGGAGGGAAAAGGGATGTTGTGGATGGAAGGAGGTTGAATCCATGCTTGGAATTCCGGGAGGGAAAAGGGATGTTGGGAATGGGATGAAGGGAAGGTTGTGGTCGGAATTCTGGGAGGGAAAAGGAATCTTGTGGATTGAAGGAGGTTGAGTCCATGCTTGGAATTCCGGGAGGGAAAAGGCATGTTGGGAATGGGGGGAAGGGAAGGCCATCCTTGGAATTCCAGGAGGGAAAATCCATGGTAGGAATGGGATGAAGGGAAGTCCATCCTTGGAATTCCAGGAAGAAAAAGGAATCTTGTGGATGGAAGGAGGTAGAATCCATCCTTGGAATTCCGGGAGGGAAAAGGCATCTTGTGGATGGAAGGAGGTAGAATCCATCCTTGGAATTCCAGGAGGGAAAAATCGATCCTAGGAATTGAAGAAGGTCAAATCTATCTTTGGAATTCAAGGAAGTCAAATCCATCCTTAGGAATTCCTGGAGGTCAACCCGATATTCCAATGGAAATATTCCTATAGAGGAAGGGAGGAAAAACCCATCCTTGGAATTCCAGGAGGGAAAACTCATCCTAGGAATTCCAGGTGGGAAAACCCATGCTAGGAAGCCAAGGAGGTCAACTCCATCCTATGGATTTCAAGGAATCCTATGGATTTCCCGGAATCCTATGGATTTCAGGGAAGCAAACCCCATCCTATGGATGAGATGGAAACCCCATCCTAGGAATTCCAGGTTGGAAAACCCCATCCTAGGAATTCCAGATGGAAAACCCCATCCTAGGAATTCCAGGTGGGAAAACCCATCCTAGGAAGCCAAGGAGGTCAACTCCATCCTATGGATTTCCCGGAATCCTATGGATTTCCCGGAAGCAAACCCCATCCTATGGACGAGATGGAAACCCCATCCTAGGAATTCCAGATGGAAAACCCTATCCTAGGAATTCCAGGTGGGAAACCCCATGCTAGGAAGCCAAGGAGGTCAACTCCATCCTATGGATTTCAAGGAATCCTATGGATTTGAAGGAATCCTATGGATTTCCCGGAAGCAAACCCCATCCTATGGACGAGATGGAAACCCCATCCTAGGAATTCCAGATGGAAAACCCCATCCTAGGAATTCCAGGTGGGAAAATCCATGCTAGGAAGCCAAGGAGGTCAACTCCATCCTATGGATTTCCCGGAATCCTATGGATTTCCCGGAAGCAAACCCCATCCTATGGATGAGATGGAAACCCCATCCTAGGAATTCCAGGTTGGAAAACCCTATCCTAGGAATTCCAGGTGGGAAAACCCCATCCTAGGAATTCCAGGTGGGAAAACCCATCCTAGGAAGCCAAGGAGGTCAACTCCATCCTATGGATTTCCCGGAATCCTATGGATTTCCCGGAAGCAAACCCCATCCTATGGACGAGATGGAAACCCCATCCTAGGAATTCCAGATGGAAAACCCTATCCTAGGAATTCCAGGTGGGAAACCCCATGCTAGGAAGCCAAGGAGGTCAACTCCATCCTATGGATTTCAAGGAATCCTATGGATTTGAAGGAATCCTATGGATTTCCCGGAAGCAAACCCCATCCTATGGACGAGATGGAAACCCCATCCTAGGAATTCCAGGTGGGAAACCCCATCCTAGGAATTCCAGGTGGGAAAATCCATGCTAGGAAGCCAAGGAGGTCAACTCCTTCCTATGGATTTCAAGGAATCCTATGGATTTGAAGGAATCCTATGGATTTCCCGGGAGCAAACCCCATCCTATGGATGAGGTGGAAACCCCATCCTAGGAATTCCAGATGGAAAACCCCATCCTAGGAATTCCAGGTGGGAAAATCCATGCTAGGAAGCCAAGGAGGTCAACTCCATCCTATGGATTTCCCGGAATCCTATGGATTTCCCGGAAGCAAACCCCATCCTATGGACGAGATGGAAACCCCATCCTAGGAATTCCAGGTGGGAAAACCCCATCCTAGGAATTCCAGGTGGGAAAACCCATGCTAGGAAGCCAACGAGCTCAACTCCATCCTATGGATGAGTGGGACCCCCCCATCCTCAGCATGCCCTTCGACCCCTTCCTCGCGCTCCCATTGGCCGCCCCTCTTCCTACCCCCCCCCCCCCCCACCTTTTCCAGGTTTTCCATGGAATTCCAACCCTTCCCGAGCACTTTTGGGCCCTTTTTATCCCTGTTTTCCCCCCCCCTTCCCATCCCTTTCCTCCTCCTGCCTCATTACAGCCGGGCCAGCTGCATTCATCATCATGGCCTGTAATAATTAATGACATTCCAACAAAGGCGCGGCATGCAAATGAGGCCTCATTAGCATAAGCCGCCCTCCGCGCCGCTCAGGCTGTCATTAATGGGGATGCTATGGGGCTGGGGGAATGGGAATGGGAATGGGAATGGGGGGGGGGTGGGAATCGTTTGCTTTCCCCTTCCCCCCAATGCAATTCCCAAGTGGGCCAAGGGAGAAAATAGGGAATGGGAATGGGAATGGGGGGGGGGAATGGGGAGGGGGAAGAGCGGAGCCGGTGCCAACTTGGCAGGGATGGAAGAGAGAGAGCGGGAGAGGAAGGAGCACCAGATGTAGGCGAGCGGGGCGGTTAACTCCTTGCATCCCGAGGCCGAGGTGGAATTCCAAGGGAATCCGGTGTCGCGATGGAGGAGGGGCGATGGCATCCCAATGGCGTTCTTCCAAGGGGAAACTTCCCTTTATCCTTCCTAAAAGGGAAGAATTCCCATAAAATTTCCCTTCTTTCTTCCCAGAATTCCTAGGAAAATTGCCTTTCGTAGAGCGGAATTCCAAGGAATTCCAAGGAAATCCGGTGTCGCGATGGAGGAGGGGCGATGGCATCCCAATGGCGTTCTTCCAAGGGAAAACTTCCCTTTATCCTTCCTAAAAGGGAAGAATTCCCATAAAATTTCCCTTCTTTCTTCCCAGAACAGAATTCCTGGAAAAATTCCCTTTCTTAGAGCGGAATTCCAAGGAATTCCAAGGAATTCAGGTGTTGCAATGGAGGAGGGTCGATGTATCCCAATGACGTTCTTCCAAGGGAAAGGGAAGTGTTCCTATAGAACTTCCCATTTTTCTTCTTTAAAAGGGAAGAATTCCCATTAAAACATCGGAATTCCTCGGGAAATTGCCTTTCGTAGAGCGGAATTCCAAGGAATTCCAAGGAAATCCGGTGTCGCGACGGCGGAGCGTTGGCGTCGTCCTGATGTAGTTCTTAGAAGCAATTTGTTCCTATGGAAATTCCCTTTATCCTTCCTAAAAGGAAAGAATTCCCATAAAATTTCCCTTCATTCTTCCCAGAACAGAATTCTTGGAAAAATTCCCTTTCGTAGAGCGGAATTCCAAGGAATTCCAAGGAATTCAGGCGTTGCAATGGAGGAGGGTTGATGGCATCCCAATGGCGTTCTTCCAAGGGAAAACTTCCCTTTATCCTTCCTAAAAGGGAAGAATTCCCATAAAATTTCCCTTCTTTCTTCCCGGAATTCCTAGGAAAATTCCCTTTCTTAGAGCGGAATTCCAAGGAATTCCAAGGAATTCAGGTGTTGCAATGGAGGAGGGTCGATGTATCCCAATGATGTTCTTCCAAGGGAAAGGGAAGTGTTCCTATAGAACTTCCCATTTTTCTTCTTCAAAAGGGAAGAATTCCTCTTAAAACTTTGGAATTCCTTGGAAAATTCCCTTTCTTAGAGTGGAATTCCAAGGAATTCCAAGGAAATCCGGCGTCGCGATGGAGGAGCGTTGGCGTCATCCCGATGTAGTTCTTAGAAGCAATTTGTTCCGATAGGAATTCCCTGTATTCTTCCTAAAAGGGAACAATTCCTTCCTAAAAGGGAAGAATTCCCACAAAATTTCCCTTCTTTCTTCCCGGAATTCCTAGGAAAATTGCCTTTCTTAGAGCTCAATCCCAAGGAATTCCAAGGAATTCCGGCATCGACCCTCTCTTCTCCCTCCCACCCTCCAGTTACCCATCCAAAGCATCCTCATTCCCAACGGGATCCCTCAGGATCACCGGGATGCCGCCTTGCCTTGGGAGTTGCTCCGTAGGGACCAGGGATTCTCTGGGAATACCATCGGGAACAGGGATTCTTCGGGAATACCATCGGGAACAGGGATTCTCTGGGAATATCGGAGGAGGTCTCCATGGAAACAGGGATTTGCCTCCACAGCGGTCCATGGGAGCTTGGATGTTGGGAAGGGGATGGAATTGCGGTGCTGGAAGCGACAAGCCCCAACGGCATTCCTAGCGGGAATGATCCCAGCTTTAGGAATTCCCTTTGGGATCCAATGGCAGCCCCCTTCCCCTTGCCATGGATCTGGAATGGCCCAATGGAAGGCTCCGAAAGAGATTCCGGTTGGGATAGAGCATCCCTCGGAGCTCCTGGGATGAGGTGGGATGAGGAGCATTCCTTTGGGAATTCCCACATTCACAAGGAAAAATTCCCCCCCCCCCCCTTCCCAAAGGAAAAACATTGGGAATAACGTTGGGAATTCCCACCTTGGGATGGCTGCGCTGCGGGGCCCGCTTCCAGATGCTCTTCCATGGACCATTGGGCTTGTGAGGGATAACGGATGATGCCGTCGGCATTCCCGGCTTTGGGATGCGGGGTGGCACTGGGAAAAAGCAGGGATTTGATGGCGCCGTTATCCCTGTTTCCATCCCATCCCCATTCAATGGGGTTATTTTCCATGTATCCCATCGATCCAAGCCATTCCCAGTTGTGCATTGCCTCCGGTGGGGATGGGATGCAGGGATTGGGATGCAGAGGGATTGGGATGCAGGGATTGGGATGCAGGGATTGGGATGCAGGCATTGGGATGCAGGCAGTGGGATTCAGGGTTTGGGATGCAGGCAGTGGGATGCAGGCATTGGGATGCAGGGATTGGGATGCAGGGATTGGGATGCAGGGATTGGGATGCAGGGATTGGGATGCAGAGGGATTGGGATGCAGGGATTGGGATGCAGGCATTGGGATGCAGGGATTGGGATGCAGGCAGTGGGATGCAGGCATTGGGATGCAGGGATTGGGATGCAGAGGGATGGGATGCAGGCATTGGGATGCAGGCATTGGGATGCAGGGATTGGGATGCAGGGATTGGGATGCAGGGATTGGGATGCAGGGATTGGGATGCAGAGGGATTGGGATGCAGGGATTGGGATGCAGGCATTGGGATGCAAGGATTGGGATGCAGGCATTGGGATGCAGGCATTGGGATGCAGGGATTGGGATGCAGAGGGATGGGATGCAGGCATTGGGATGCAGGCAGTGGGATTCAGGGTTTGGGATGCAGGCAGTGGGATGCAGGCATTGGGATGCAGGGATTGGGATGCAGGGATTGGGATGCAGGGATTGGGATGCAGGGATTGGGATGCAGGGATTGGGATGCAGAGGGATTGGGATGCAGGGATTGGGATGCAGGCATTGGGATGCAGGGATTGGGATGCAGGCAGTGGGATGCAGGCATTGGGATGCAGGGATTGGGATGCAGAGGGATGGGATGCAGGCATTGGGATGCAGGCATTGGGATGCAGGCATTGGGATGCAGGGATTGGGATGCAGGGATTGGGATGCAGGGATTGGGATGCAGGGATTGGGATGCAGAGGGATTGGGATGCAGGGATTGGGATGCAGGCATTGGGATGCAAGGATTGGGATGCAGGGATTGGGATGCAGGCATTGGGATGCAAGGATTGGGATGCAGGCATTGGGATGCAGGGATTGGGATGCAGGGATTGGGATGCAGGCACTGGGATGCAGGGATTGGGATGCAGGGATTGGGATGCAGGCACTGGGATGCAGGGATTGGGATGCAGAGGGATTGGGATGCAGAGGGATTGGGATGCAGAGGGATGGGATGCAGGGATTGGGATGCAGGCATTGGGATGCAGGGATTGGGATGCAAGGATTGGGATGCAGGGATTGGGATGCAGGCACTGGGATGCAGGGATTGGGATGCAGAGGGATGGGATGCAGGGATTGGGATGGACTTCCATGGATGGAAGTGCCCCTAGATACCCATAGGGACCCATAGCGACCCATAGCGACCCATAGGCACCCATAGGGACCCATAAGTGCCCATAGGGACCCATAGGTGCCCATAGGGACCCATAGCGACCCATAGGGACCCATAGGGACCCATAGGCGCCCATAGGGACCCATAGCGACCCATAGGCAACCATAGGGACCCATAGGGACCCATAGGGACCCATAGGCACCCATAGGGACCCATAGGTACCCATAGGGACCCATAGGCGCCCATAGGGACCCATAGGGACCCATAGGCACCCATAGGGACCCATAGGTACCCATAGGGACCCATAGGCGCCCATAGGGACCCATAGGGACCCATAGGCGCCCATAGGGACCCATAGCGACCCATAGGGACCCATAGGGACCCATAGGGACCCATAAGTGCCCATAGGGACCCATAGGGACCCATAGCGACCCATAGGGACCCATAGGGACCCATAAGTGCCCATAGGGACCCATAGGAGAAATCAGGGAGGCTTTTCCTTGGATAATGCAGAATTCCATAGGGATTCCAGCTTCCAGCTGGGGACGAGGATCCATTCGCTTTTCCTGGGATCATTCCCGATGCTTTTGGAATTCCCCTCTGGAATGCCCGATTCCTTGGGAATTATCCCATAAAATGCCCGATTCCTTCGGAACTATCCCATAAAATTCCCGATTCTTTTGGAACTATCCCATAAAATTCCCAATTCCTTGGGAATTATCCCATAAAATTCCCGAGTCTTTCGCAATTTTCCCCTGGAATTCCCAATTACTTCGGAATTATCCCATAAAATTCCCTATTCCTTTGGCATTTTCCCCAATTCTTTTGGCATTATCCCATAAAATTCCCGATTCCTTTGGCATTTTCCCAAATCCTTTTGGAATTATCCCATAAAATTCCCGATTCCTTCAGAATTATCCCCTAGAATTCCCAATTCCTTTGGAATTATCCCATAAAATTCCCAATTCCTTCGGCATGATCCCATAAAATTCCTGATTCCTTTGGAATTATCCCATAAAATTCCCGAGTCTTTTGGAATTATATCCAATTCCTTTGGAATTATGCCATAAAATTCCCGATTCCTTTGGAATTATATCCAATTCTTTTGGAATTATCCCATAAAATTCCCTATTCCTTTGGAATTATCCCATAAAATTCCCAAGTCTTTTGGAATTATATCCAATTCCTTTGGAATTATGCCATAAAATTCCTGATTCCTCTGGAATTATCCCCTAGAATTCCAAATTCCTTTGGAATTATCCCTTAAAATTCCTGATTCCTTTGGAATTACCCTCTGGAATTCCAAATTCCTTTGGAATTATCCCATAAAATTCCCAATTCCTTTGGAATTATCCTCTGGAATTCCAAATTCCTTTGGAATTATCCCCTAAAATTCCCAATTCCTTTGGAATTATCCTCTGGAATTCCAAATTCCTTTGGAATTATCCCCTAGAATTCCCCATTCCTTTGGAATTATCCCATCAAATTCCCGATTCCTTTGGCATTATCCCATAAAATTCCCGATTTCTTTGGAATTACCTTCTGGAATTCCAAATTCCTTTGGAATTATCCCCAATTCTTTTGGAATTATCCCATAAAATTCCCGATTCCTTTGGCACTATCCCATAAAATTCCCGATTCTTTTGGAATTATATCCACTTCCTTTGGAATTATCCCATAAAATTCCTGATTCCTTGGGAATTATCCCATGAAATTCCCGATTCCTTCGGAATGACCCTCTAGAATTCCCGTTTCCTTCGGAATTATCCCATAAAATTCCCGATTCCTTTGGAATTTTCCCATCAAATTCCCGCTTCCTCCGGAATTCCACCTGGATTCCTGGGATGGGAACGCTCCTCCCTTGGCTGCCAGCGTCCATCCCAAATCCCTTGGGGCTCTGTGTTCCTCATGGAATTCCTTCACATTCCAACCGGCTGGAAAAGCAAGGAGGGAACGATTTCCCTTGGATATTCCCGTTTTTCCCACTTTGGGAATGGGGGGGATATTCCCAAGTTTTCCTATGGGATGGCGAATGGGAACATTGGGATGCAGGGAATGTCGGGATGCAGGGAATGGGACCATTGGGATGCACGGAATGTCGGGATGCAGGGAATGGGAATGTTGGGATGCAGGGAATGGGAATGTCAGGATGCAGGGAATGTCGGGATACAGGGAATGTCGGGATTCAGGGAATGGGAACATTGGGATGCAGGAAATGTCGGGATGCAGGGAATATTGGGATGCTGAGAATGTTGGGATGCAGGGAATGGGAACATTGGGATGCAGGGAATGTCGGGATGCAGGGAATGGGACCATTGGGATGCAGGGAATATTGGGATGCTGAGAATGTTGGGATGCAGGGAATGGGAATGTTGGGATACAGGGAATATTGGGATGCTGGGAATGTCGGGATGCAGGGAATGTTGGGATGCTGAAAATGTCGGGATGCAGGGAATGGGAACATTGGGATACAGGTAATGGGAACGTTGGGATGCAGGGAATGGGAATGTCGGGATGCAGGGAATTGGAACATTGGGATGCAGGGAATGTCGGGATGCAGGGAATGGGAATATTCGGATACAGGGAACCGGAATGTTGGGATGCAGGGAGTGGGACCATTGGGATGCAGGGAATGGGAATGTCGGGATGCAGGGAATGGGAAGATTGGGATACAGGGAATGTTGGGATGCAGGGAATGGGAATGTCGGGATGCAGGGAATGTCGGGATGCAGGGAATGGGAATGTCGGGATGCAGGGAAGTCTCTCCTGTGCCTGGCCAGCTCCATCCAAGGCACTTCCATGCTTCCTTAAGGAATTCCTTCAGGAATGCCGTCCCAAATCCCATCTCCAGCCCCACACCTCCGCAATGAGACCCCTCTATGGGGCAATGAGACCCCTCTATGGGGCAATGAGACCCCTCTATGGGGCAATGAGACCCCCCTATAGGGCAATAAGACCCCCTATAGGGCAATGAGACCCCTCTATAGGGCAATGAGACCCCCCTATAGGGCAATAAGACCCCTCTATAGGGCAATGAGACCCCTCTATAGGGCAATGAGACCCCTCTATAGGGCAATGAGACCCCTCTATGGGGCAATGAGACCCCCCTATAGGGCAATGGGACCCCCCTATAGGGCAATGAGACCCCCCTATAGGGCAATGAGACCCCTCTATGGGGCAATGAGACCCCTCTATAGGGCAATGAGACCCCCTATAGGGCAATGAGACCCCTCTATAGGGCAATGGGACCCCCCTATAGGGCAATGAGACCCCTCTATAGGGCAATAAGCCCCCCCTATAGGGCAATGAGACCCCTCTATAGGGCAATAAGACCCCCTATAGGGCAATGAGACCCCTCTATAGGGCAATGAGACCCCTCTATAGGGCAATGAGACCCCTCTATAGGGCAATAAGACCCCTCTATGGGGCAATGAGACCCCCTATAGGGCAATGAGACCCCTCTATAGGGCAATGAGACCCCTCTATAGGGCAATGAGACCCCCTATAGGGCAATGAGACCCCTCTATAGGGCAATGAGACCCCCCTATAGGGCAATAAGACCCCTCTATAGGGCAATGAGACCCCCCTATAGGGCAATGAGACCCCTCTATAGGGCAATGAGACCCCCCTATAGGGCAATGAGACCCCCCTATAGGGCAATGAGACCCCTCTATAGGGCAATGAGACCCCCCTATAGGGCAATGAGACCCCTCTATAGGGCAATGAGACCCCTCTATAGGGCAATGAGACCCCCCTATAGGGCAATGAGACCCCCTATAGGGCAATAAGACCCCCTATAGGGCAATAAGACCCCCTATAGGGCAATGAGACCCCCCTATAGGGCAATAAGACCCCCTATAGGGCAATGAGACCCCTCTATAGGGCAATGGGACCCCCCTATAGGGCAATGAGACCCCCCTATAGGGCAATGAGACCCCTCTATAGGGCAATGGGACCCCCCTATAGGGCAATAAGCCCTTGGGCTTACCCTCTATGGGGCCGAGGCGGTGGAGGGGGGTTGCCATGGTGGCCGCCATCCCATAATAGCGCCGGCATTCCCGGTTTTCCATAGGTAAAGGGGAACGCGGATCCTACACATCCTATGGGAGAGATTCCGGCTTGGCGGGCTGCCATCAGGTAAGGGGGATCCATAGGGATTTGGGGATCCGTAGGGATTTGGGGATCCATAGGGATTTGGGGATCCGTAGGGATTTGGGGGTCCTATAGGGATTGGGGGATCCGTAGGGATTTGGGATCCATAGGGATTTGGGATCCATAGGGATTGAGGGGCCTATAGGGATTTGGGATCCATAGGGATTGGGAGATCCATAGGGATTTGGGGGTTTTATAGGGATTGAGGGGCCTATAGGGATTTGGGATCCATAGGGATTGGGGGATCCATAGGGATTGGGGGTCCTATAGGGATTGGGTGGTCCTATAGGGATTGGGAGATCCATAGGGATTTGGGGGTGCTATAGGGATTGGGGGATCCATAGGGATTGGGGGTCCTATAGGGATTGGGGGGTCCTATAGGGATTGGGAGATCCATAGGGATTTGGGGGTTTTATAGGGATTGAGGGGCCTATAGGGATTTGGGATCCATAGGGATTAGGGGATCCATCGGGATTGGGAGTCCTATAGGGATTGGGGATCCTATAGGGATTGGGGGTCCAATAGGGATTTGGGATCAGAGAGCGATTTGGGATCCAATAGGGATTTGGGATCGGAGAGGGATTGAGGATCCAATAGGGATTTGGGATGTGATAGGGACTGGGGATCAGAGAGGGATTTGGGATCCAATAGGGATTTGGGATGTGATAGGGACTGGGGATCAGAGAGGGATTTGGGATCCAATAGGGATTTGGGATCGGAGAGGGATTTGGGATCGGAGAGGGATTTGGGATCCACAGGGATTTGGGAATGGAGCGGGATTTGGGATCCAATAGGGATTTGGGATCGGAGAGGGATTGAGGATCCAATAGGGATTTGGGATGTGATAGGGATTAGGGATGCAATAGGGATTTGGGATCAGAGAGGGATTTGGGATCCATAGGATTTGGGATCAGAGAGGGATTTGGGATACAAGAGGGATTTGGGATGCGATAGAGATTTGAGAGGGATTTGGGATCTGATGGGGATTTGGGATCAGAGAGGGATTTGGGATCCAATAGGGATTTGGGATCAGAGAGGGATTTGGGATACAAGAGGGATTTGGGATGCGATAGAGATTTGAGAGGGATTTGGGATCCATAGGGATTTGGGATCAGAGAGGGATTTGGGATCCAAGAGGGATTTGGGATGCGATAGGGATTTGATAGGGATTTGGGATCTGATAGGGATTTGGGATCAGAGAGGGATTTGGGATCGGAGAGGGATTTGGGATCCAATAGGGATTTGGGATCAGAGAGGGATTTGGGATACAAGAGGGATTTGGGATGCGATAGAGATTTGAGAGGGATTTGGGATCCATAGGGATTTGGGATCAGAGAGGGATTTGGGATCCAAGAGGGATTTTGGATGCGATAGGGATTTGATAGGGATTTGGGATCTGATAGGGATTTGGGATCAGAGAGGGATTTGGGATCGGAGAGGGATTTGGGATCCAATAGGGATTTGGGATCAGAGAGGGATTTGGGATACAAGAGGGATTTGGGATGCGATAGAGATTTGAGAGGGATTTGGGATCCATAGGGATTTGGGATCAGAGAGGGATTTGGGATCCAAGAGGGATTTTGGATGCGATAGGGATTTGATAGGGATTTGGGATCTGATAGGGATTTGGGATCAGAGAGGGATTTGGGATCCAAGAGGGATTTTGGATGCGATAGGGATTTGATAGGGATTTGGGATCTGATAGGGATTTGGGATCGGAGAGGGATTGAGGATCCAATAGGGATTAGGGATGCAATAGGGATTTGGGATCGGAGAGGGATTTGGGATCCATTGGGATTTGGGATCGGAGAGGGATTTGGGATCTGATTGGGATTTGGATGCTGATGGGGATTTAGGGATCCATAGGGATTTGGGATTGGAGAGGGATTTGGGGTCTGATCGGGGTTCAGGATCCATAGGGGTTTGGGATCTGATTGGGATTCGGGATCCATAGGGGTTTGGGATCTGATAGGGATTTGGGATCTGATCAGGATTCGGGATCCGATTGGGATTGATCCCATATCTAATGGGATTGATCCGATATCCACTGGGATTGATCCCATATCCCGTCGGATTGATCCCATATCCACTGGGAGAGACTTGGAGGAGCCCCCCCCCCCCCCCCCCCCGGATCCCAAGTATCCCAAATCCTGGTTATCCCAAAATCCCAGCTATCCCAGATCCCAGGTACCCCAAATCCCTGTTATCCCAAATCCCAGTTATCCCAATCCCAGTTATCCCAAAATCCCTCTTATCCCAAATCCCGATATCCCAGATCCAAACTATCCCAAATCCAGTTATCCCAAATCCCAGCTATCCCAAATCCCAGTTATCCCAATCCCAGCTATCCCAAATCCAGTTATCCCAAATCCAGTTATCCCAAATCCCTCTTATCCCAAATCCCAGTTATCCCAAATCCCAGCTATCCCAAATCCCAGTTATCCCAATCCCAGTTATCCCAAATCCCTCTTATCCCAAATCCCAGCTATCCCAATCCCAGCTATCCCAAATCCCAGTTATCCCAAATCCCAGTTATCCCAATCCCAGCTATCCCAAATCCCTCTTATCCCAAATCCCTCTTATCCCAAATCCCAGCTATCCCAAATCCCAGCTATCCCAAATCCCTCTTATCCCAAATCCCAGCTATCCCAAATCCCAGCTTTCCCAAATCCCAGTTATCCCTAACCCAGCTATCGCAAATCCCAGTTATCCCAAACCCAGCTATCCCAAATCCCTCTTATCCCAAATCCCTCTTATCCCAAATCCCAGCTATCCCAAATCCCTCTTATCCCAAATCCCTCTTATCCCAAATCCCAGCTATCCCAAATCCCAGCTATCCCAAATCCCTCTTATCCCAAATCCCAGCTATCCCAAATCCCAGCTTTCCCAAATCCCAGTTATCCCTAACCCAGCTATCGCAAATCCCAGTTATCCCAAACCCAGCTATCCCAAATCCCTCTTATCCCAAATCCCTCTTATCCCAAATCCCAGCTATCCCAAATCCCTCCCCAAAAAACGGGAGCAGCGCTATCCCAACTTCCCGCTATCCCAACTTCCCATTATCCCAGCTCTTCCCAAAGCAGCCTTGGGGATGTTCCATAAGGAAAAACCCTCTTGGAATCATGGAATGCCAAGCTGGAATCCCTAGGGATTCCTTGCCCTTTCCCATGCAGGCTGCATCCCGACATTCCCAACCCTCTTCCCGGAGCATCCACGCTTCTTTGGGAATGCCGCCGTGGGATCAAGCCCCATTCCCGGGATGAGCCTTTGGAACCGGCAATCCCATGGGATCATCCCATTCCCCCCCTTCTCCATTTGGGAGCAGAATTCCTGCTTTTCCTGCTCCCTGATTTCCAGAACAAAGGAAAGGGGGGGTATTCCCAAGGGTTTTCCAGAAAGCTGGAAGTGCTTGGAGCACAAAGAAGCCGGTTTAAAGGGGGGGGGGGGGGATGTCATTCCAGAAGGTGGGAATAGCGGATCCATATGGATCCTTTGTCTCCATGCCGGAGGTGGGATGGATTGGGAAGAAAACATGGAAAACTCTTCCGTGTCCCCATTCCAGTCGTTGGGAAAAGGGATTCCACCCCCCCCCCATTCCCATTATCCTGGTGGCATCGGGAATGGAATTCCCGCCTCGCTTCCGCATTCCTGATGTCGGGAATGGGCCCGGTGGGATAATGCCCTTTGGTGGCGTATCCATAGGGAATAGGGAGTCGGGAAGATGGGATAAGGCATCCCAATCCCATAGGGAATCATTCCATAGGGATTTTTCCCTTGGGAAAAGTGTTGGGAAGCGCAAGGAAAAGCGGGATTTGGCCTTGGAATCACGGCATTCCCACCTTCAAGCTGGGCTCCCACCTAATCCCTGCATTCCTTCATGCTGGAAAACCGGGATCCTTTTCCTTCCCCAAATTCCAGGAGTCGGGATGCAGGGATTGAGGCAGCCGCCAATACCTTAGGGATGCTCCAGGCGCTTCCCAAAGGGATCGGGGCATCGGGAATGCCGCGGGTTTTGGGAATGTCATCGGTTTTGGGAATGACGTTGGCTTTGGGAATGCCGTCGGTTTTGGGAATGCCGTTGCTTTTGGGAATACCGTTGTTTTTGGGAATGCTGTGGGTTTTGGGAATACCATTCCTTTTGGGAACACCGTTGCTTTTGGGAATGCTGTTGCTTTTGGGAATGCCGTTCCTTTTGGGAATGCCATCACTTTTGGGAATGCTGTTCCTTTCAGGAACGCCGTTGCTTTTGGGAACCCTGTTGGTTTTGGGAATGCCGTCGCTTTTGGGAATACTGTTGCTTTTGGGAATGCCATTAGTTTTGGGAATTCTGTCAGTTTGGGGAATGCTGTTCCTTTTGGGAACGCCATTCCTTTCGGGAACGCCGTTCCTTTTGGGAACGCCGTTGCTTTTGGGAATGCTGTTGGTTTCGGGAATACCATTGGTTTTGGGAATTCTGTTGCTTTTGGGAATACCGTTGCTTTTGGGAATGCCATCACGTTTGGGAATGCCATCACTTTTGGGAATGCCGTTCCTTTTGGGAATGCCGCTACTTTTGGCAACCCTGTTGGTTTTGGGAATGCCATCAGTTTTGGGATGCCATTAGTTGTGGGAATGCCATGGGTTTTGGGAATGTCGTTCCTTTTGGGAACACCATTGCTTTTGGGAATGCTGTCGGGTTCGGGAACGCCATTGCTTTTGGGAATGCCATCACTTTTGGGAATGCCGTTCCTTTTGGGAATGCCATTACTTTTGGGAATTCTGTTACTTTTGGGAATGTCATTGGTTTTGGGAATGCTGTTCCTTTTGGGAACACCGTTACTTTTGGGAACGCTCTTGCTTTTGGGAATGCCGTGACTTTTGAGGAATGCTCTCGGTTTTGGGAATGCCGTTGCCTTTGGGAGTGCCATTGGTTTTGGGAATGCCATTACTTCTGGGAATTGTGTTGCTTTTGGGAATGCCGTTCCTTTTGGGAATGACAATACTTTAAGGAATGCCGTTGGTTTTGGGAATGCCATTGCTTTTGGGAATGGCATTGGTTTTGGGAATGCCGTTACTTTTGGGAATGACATTCCTTTCGGGAATGCCGTTACTTTGGGGAATGCTCTTGCTTTTGGGAATTCCGTTGCTTTTGGGAATGCCGTGACTTTTTGGGAATGCTCTCGGTTTTGGGAATGCTGTTGGTTTCGGGAATGCTGTTCCTTTTGGGAATGACATTACTTTTAAGAATACCGTCGGCTTTGGGAATGCCGTTGGTTTTGGGAATGGCATTGGTTTTGGGAATACCGTCAGTTTTGGGAATGCCGTTAGCTTTGGGAATACCGTTGGTTTCGGGAATGTCGTCGCTTTTGGAAATGCTGTTGGTTTCGGGAATACCGTTGCTTTTGGGAATGCTGTTGGTTTCGGGAATGCCGTTGCTTTTGGGAATGCCGTTGGTTTTGGGAATACCATTGTTTTTGGGAATGCCGTTGTCTTTGGGAATATCGTCGGTTTTGGGAATGCTGTTGGTTTTCGGAATACTGTTGGCTATGGGAATACCATCGGTTTTGGGAATACTGTTGCCTTTGGGAATACCATCGGTTTTGGGAATGCCGTGACTTTTGGGAGTGCTGTTGGTTTCGGGAACGCCGTTGCTTTTGGGAATACCACCAGTTTTGGGAATGCTGTTGGTTTTGGGAATGCTGTCGGGTTTGGGAATCCCGTTGGTTTTGGGAATGCCGCTGCTTTTGGGAATACCGTCGGGTTTGGGAATACCGTTGCTTTTGGGAACGCCGTGACTTTTGGGAACAGCATTCCTTTCAGGAACGCCGTCGCTTTCGGGAACGCCATCCCATTCCCCTCCTTTCCTCGCCTCCCACCCCTTTCGCTCCGTGGCGCTGGCTTAGCAGCGCCAGTGCAATTCCCGAAGCCTGGAAAGGCAGGAAAAGGCCGGGATGGGGAAGGAAACGGGAGGGGGGGGGGGGGAACTTTCCCACTTTTTCCCTCGTTTTCCTTTTTCCCGGGAATGCCGAAGTTCACAGCCCCCTCGAGGCCTCTTTTTCCCTTCGGCATTCCGGCTTTTCCAGCCTCGATAGAAGGGGGGGAAAAGGGGGGGGGGGAGGGAAGCAGCCGCACTTCCAAAGGCTCCGGAACACAAGGAGGCCCTTTGTATTCCCGGGAAAACCGAAAGGGGAGGGAGAAAGGGAGGAAAGGGGGGGGGGAATGAATAGGGAATGGGAAGCGAGCGGCGCGCTTTGCATGCGAATGGCGCCGGAGGCCGGGAATGCCGCCGAGTTGGGAATTGGGATGCGGGGAAAAGCAATTCCCTCCGTTCGTAGCATTCCCGAGAGTTGATCCCGATAAGGGGGGGGAGGGGGAAAAAGTTGGGATGCGGCTTGGGATGAATGGGAAAAGAAGAAGAAGAAGGGGGGGGGGGGGTGAGTGCGGCGCTGAGATTGCGGGTTAGAAATAAGGAGGGCGCCGGGAAGCGCGGCATTCCCTAGGGATTCTATGGGGGGGGAAGGGGTGGACTCAGGTGGCTCTAAGGGCGATATTCCCTAGGGAATGTTAGGGGGGGGTCAGGGTCTGGTTCTGTTCCCAACAGGCCTCGTTATCCCGGGAAAAGCTCGGCTCCGATGGGAGCCTTTGAGTGGGGCTTTGAATGCCTTCATCCTACCCCCCCCCCCCCAATGACATTCCCAAAGTGATCCCGAACTTCCAAAGGTGGAATTGTCCCCCGATGCCCATCCCCGCGGGAATGGGATGATTCCTTTAGGAAGCAAATCCCGACCTTTTGGGCAAAGGAGGGGGGAGAGGGAAAAAAAGGGGGGGGGGGGGGGGAAGGCAAACGGAATTCCTGAAGGTGGGAATGGCGCTGGGGCCCCGCTTTTCCTTCGCTTCCCCCCTTTGGCCGGGCTTCCTTTGAGGCGTGGGTAGGAGCTAATGGGGAGGGAAGCGCCATTCCCACTTTCCCAATGCCAGCGGCATCCCTCCTCCCCTTTTCCTTCCTTCTTTCCTTCCTTCCTTCTCCCCCCCCCCCCCCCCCCCACAATTCCCTGCATCCCTATCCCTTGCAGGCCACTCTCTTGGGAAGCACCATGGAGCTCGGCAATCCCGGAACGTTGTCTCCCACCAAAGCTGCCTCCCAGTATTACCAGTACGGCAGCGGGAACGCCCGCCGCCGGGCCCTGCACGGCGCTTCCATGGGTGAGTGGGATGCTCTTCCCGCTTTTCCAGGCTTTGGGAATGGGCTAAGAAAGAGGGGAGGGGAATGGGAATGAATGGGGATTGAAATGGGGGGGGGGAAGGAAGGAAGGAAGGAAGGAAGAGCAACCGTAGCGATGCCGCCGTTGGCAACGCGAAGGCGGCGTTGCCGTTGTATTCCCGATGCTTTTTCCCGGTTTTCCGTGAGATCCAAGGGCGTTTTCCCGGTGTTTTGCAGAAATCCAGAGCAAGAAAGTTCGGAAAGTCCCGCCGGGATTGCCGTCTTCCGTAAGTGCTGCTTCCTTGTTTCTCATCCCGGGATATACGGGGGGGGGGGGGGGGGGTTGTATCCGTGCGCATCGCAACCGCATTCCCGAAGGATGGAGATGGCATTCCGGCTTGGGAATGGGGAGCTTCGGTGTGGGAATTCCAAGCTTTCGGAGCTGGGATGCGTGTCTTTGTGCCTTCGCGTCGGGCCTGCTGGCGGAGAGGAAGGATCTTGGGGAATGGCGCTTTCTTCCCGATGGGAATGAGGGTGCTCCATGGGAGTCGGTGAGGAGCATCCCCCTTTTTCCCCATGCTTGGGAATTCCCGGCCATCCTCAGCTCGGGAATTCTTCATTCCCGCTTTTCTCGGCGGGCTGCCTGCTGTTATCCCGATGGCCAAAGCGCCTTGGTTATCCCGAGCTTTGGAAAAGCCGAGGGTTTATCGGGATGCGGCGTCGGGATTCGCTTCCCGGATTTTTCCTGCTTTTTTGATCCCTAGAAAAGCTCCTCTTTTCCTGGCTCCGTTCCGTTCTCCATCCCTAGAACCGGGAGACAAAAGGGATGCGATTCCCTTTCACCGGCGCTCGCTTTATCCCGACATCTGTTTCCTTGGAAGCGTGTGGGATCGCGAGTGGGATTGATGGGAAAGGAAGGGGGGGGGGGTTGGTTTTCCATAAATCCCGGTTAGTTAAGGCTGGAAAAAGGGAATTGGGGGGGGGTGTAAAGGATGGGAAAAGCTGGGATTGAATTGGGGGGGGTGTTGGGAAGGGATAGGGATGGGAATGGGAAAAATAGGGGTAGAAAGGGGGAAAATAGGGATGAGGATGGGGGAAATAGGGATGAGGATGGGGGAAAATAGGGATGAGGATGGGGGAAAATAGGGATGAGGATGGGGAGAAATAGGGATGAGGATGGGGGAAAATAGGGATGAGGATGGGGAGAAATAGGGATGAGGATGGGGGAAAATAGGGATGAGGATGGGGAGAAATAGGGATGAGAATGGGGAAAGTAGGGATAGAAATAGGGATAAAATTGGGATAGAAATAGGGATAAAAATGGGAAAAATAGGGATAAAAATGGGAAAAAAACGGGGATGAAAATGGGAAGAAATAGGGATAGAAATGGGAAAAGTAGGGATAGAAATGGGGAGAAAAATGGGAAAAATAGGGATAAAAATGGGAAGAGACAGGCATAAAAATGGGAAAAATAGGGACAGAAATGGGGAAAAATAGGGATAGAAATGGGAAGAAATAGGGATAAAAACGGGAAAAATAGGGATAGAAATGGGAAGAAATAGGGATGAAAATGGGGAGAAATAGGGATAAAAATGGGAAAAATAGGGATAGAAATGGGAAAAAATAGGGATAGAAATGGGAAGAAATAGGGATGAGAATTGGGAGAAATAGGAATAAAAATGGGAAAAAATAGGGATAGAATTGGGAAGAAATAGGGATGAGAATGGGGAGAAATAGGGATAAAAACGGGAAAATAGGGATAGAAATAGGGATAAAAATGGGAAAAATAGGGATAGAAATGGGAAAAATAGGGATGAGAATGGGGAGAAATAGGGATAAAAATGGGAAAAATAGGGATAGAAATGGGAAAAAATAGGGATAGAATTGGGAAGAAATAGGGATGAGAATTGGGAGAAATAGGGATAAAAATGGGAAAAATAGGGATAGAAATGGGAAAAAATAGGGATGAGAATGGGGAGAAATAGGGATAAAAACGGGAAAATAGGGATAGAAATAGGGATAAAAATGGGAAAAATAGGGATAGAAATGGGAAAAATAGGGATGAGAATGGGGAGAAATAGGGATAAAAATGGGAAAAAAATAGGGATAGAATTGGGAAGAAATAGGGATGAGAATGGGGAGAAATAGGGATAAAAACGGGAAAATAGGGATAGAAATAGGGATAAAATGGGAAAAATAGGGATAGAAATGGGGATGAAAATGGGAAAAAATGGGAAGAAACAGGGATGAGAATGGAAAAAATAGGGATAGGAATGGGAAGAAGTAGGGATGAGATTGGGAGAATTAGGGATAGAAATGGGAAAAATAGGGATAGAAATGGGAAGAAATAGGGATGAGAATGGGGAGAAAATAGGGATACAAATGGGAAGAAATAGGGATGAGAATGGGGAGAAATAGGGATAAAAATAGGAAAAATAGGGATAGAATTGGGGAAAAATGGGGATAAAAATTAGGGATAGAAATGGGGATAAAAATGGGAAAAAATAGGGATAGAAATGGGAAAAAATAGGGATAGAAATGGGGATGAAATGGGAAAAATGGGATAAAAATAGGAGAAATAGGGATGAAGAATGGGAAAAATAGGGATAAACACGGGGAGAAATAGGGATGAAAATGGGAAAAATAGAGATAGAAATAGGGATAAAAATGGGAAAAATAGGGATGAAATGGAAAGAAACGGCCAAAAATGGGGAAAATAGGGATAAAATGGGAAAATAGGGATAAAATGGGAAAATAGGGATAAAATGGGAAAAGTAGGGATAAAATGGGGGAAAATGGGGCTGTTGATGAAAACAAATGGGAATAGGGATTGCAACGGAGAGGAAAGGGATTTGAACGGAAAGAAATCGGAATGGCAAGGAATTCCACCGGGATCCAAAGGGATCAAACCTGGATGTCAGAGGAATGAAGCTGAATTTTAGGGAATAAATCCCTGAATTTCAGGGGATAAATCCCTAAATTTCAAGGATAAATCCCTAAATTTCAGGGAATAAATCCCTAAATTTAAGGGGATAAATCCCTAAATTTCCGGGGATAAATCCCTGAATTTCAGGGAATAAATCCCTAAATTTCAGGGAATAAATCCCTAAATTTAAGGGGATAAATCCCTGAATTTCAGGGGATAAATCCCTAAATTTCAAGTAATAAATCCCTAAATTTCAAGGAATAAATCCCTAAATTTCAGGGGATAAATCCCTAAATTTCAGGGATAAATCCCTAATCCCTAAATTTAAGGTAATAAATCCCTAAATTTAAGGGGATAAATCCCTAAATTTCAGGGGATAAATCCCTAAATTTCAAGGGATAAATCCCTAAATTTCAGGGGATAAATCCCTAAATTTCAGGGAATAAATCCCTAAATTTCAGGGGATAAATCCCTAAATTTCAAGGGATAAATCCCTAAATTTAAGGGATAAATCCCTAAATTTCAGGGATAAATCCCTAAATTTCAAGTAATAAATCCCTAAATTTAAAACTGAATCCCAAGGATAATCCTGAATTTCAGGGGATAAATCCCTAAATTTCAGGAATAAATCCCTAAATTTAAGGGGATAAATCCCTGAATAAATAAATCCCTAAATTTAAGGGGATAAATCCCTGAATTTCAGGGAATAAATCCCTAAATTTCAGGGGATAAATCCCTGAATTTCAGGGAATAAATCCCTAAATTTCAGGGAATAAATCCCTAAATTTCAGGGGATAAATCCCTGAATTTCAGGGAATAAATCCCTAAATTTCCGGGGATAAATCCCTAAATTTCCAGGGAATAAATCCCTAAATTTCCGGGGATAAATCCCTAAATTTCAGGGGATAAATCCCTAAATTTAAGGGGATAAATCCCTAAATTTAAGGTAATAAATCCCTAAATTTAAGGGGATAAATCCCTGAATTTCAGGGAATAAATCCCTGAATTTCAGGGGATAAATCCCTAAATTTCCGGGGATAAATCCCTGAATTTTAGGGAATAAATCCCTGAATTTTAAGGATTGAAACCTGAATTCCGAGGCATTTAAAGGAACAAAGCTGAATCCCGAGGAACAGAGCTGAATTCCCAAGGAATGAAACCTGAATTCCAAGGAATAAATCCTGGATCGAAGGGGAAAGGGGGGGGGGGAATCGTGCTTTGTAAGGCCTGCAACCGGAATGGGAAGGAAGCAAGCCGGAATTCCAAGGAATAATGATGGATTGAATGGAATAGGCGTAAAGGGAAGGGAAGAAAGGCTGAATGGGAAGGGATAAAACCTGGATGCAGAGGGATAAAACCTGGATCTATAGGGATAAAACCTGGATCCAAAGGGATAAGACCTGGATCCAAAGGGATAGAACCTGGATCTATAGGGATAAAACCTGGATCCAAAGGGATAGAACCTGGATCTATAGGGATAAAACCTGGATCCAAAGGGATAGAACCTGGATCTATAGGGATAAAACCTGGATCTATAGGGATAAGACCTGGATCTATAGGGATAAAACCTGGATCCAAAGGGATAAAACCTGGATCCAAAGGGATAAAACCTGGATCTATAGGGATAAAACCTGGATCTATAGGGATAAAACCTGGATCCAAAGGGATAAAACCTGGATCCAAAGGGATAGAACCTGGATCTATAGGGATAAAACCTGGATCTATAGGGATAAAACCTGGATCTATAGGGATAAAATGGGGATGGTAAGGAATAAACCTGGATCCAAAGGGATAAAATGTGGATCTATAGGAATAAAACCTGGATGCAGAGGGATAAAACCTGGATCTATAGGGATAAAACCTGGATCCAAAGGGATAAAACCTGGATCTATAGGAATAAAACCTGGATCTATAGGGATAAAATGGGGATGGTAAGGAATAAACCTGGATCCAAAGGGATAAAACCTGGATCCAAAGGGATAAGACCTGGATCTATAGGGATAAAACCTGGATCCAAAGGGATAAAACCTGGATCCAAAGGGATAAAACCTGGATCCAAAGGGATAGAACCTGGATCTATAGGGATAAAACCTGGATCTATAGGGATAAAACCTGGATCTATAGGGATAAAATGGGGATGGTAAGGAATAAACCTGGATCCAAAGGGATAAAATGTGGATCTAAAGGGATAAAACCTGGATCCAAAGGGATAAAACCTGGATCTATAGGGATAAAACCTGGATCTATAGGGATAAAACCTGGATCTATAGGGATAAAATGGGCATGGTAAGGAATAAACCTGGATCCAAAGGGATAAAACCTGGATCTATAGGGATAAAATGGGGATGGTAAGGAATAAACCTGGATCCAAAGGGATAAAACCTGGATCTATAGGGATAAAATGGGGATGGTAAGGAATAAACCTGGATCCAAACAAAGGAAATTGGGATTTCAAGGAATCAACTGGAATGTCAGGTTTCTAAATCCCAAAATTCCATGGAATCCACCCTAAGGAATAAAGCCCTGCATGGCATGGGATAAAGCCTGGAGTCAATGGAATACCCCTGGATGGAAAGGAAGGAAACATGGATTTAATGGGATGAATGGGAAGTGAAGGGAATGAACCCTAAAGCTACAGGGATAAACCCGGGAATAAAGCAGGATTTTAAGGAAAAAAAAATGGGAATTTTAGGGAATTTCCCAAATTTTAAGGAATTCACAGGAATTTAAAGCTGAATTGAAAGGAAAAAATCCTGAATTTTAAGGAATAAATCCCTAAATGTAAAGGAATTAAACCTGGATTTAAAGGATTAAATCCCTAAATTTCAAGGGATAAATCCCTAAATTTCAAGGAAAAAATCCCTACATTTCAAGGAAAAAATCCCTAAATTTCAAGGGATAAATCCTAAATTTCAAGGAAAAAATCCCTATATTTCAAGGAATAAATCCTTACATTTTAAGGAATAAATCCCTAAATTTCAAGGAATGAATCCATAAATTTGAAGGAATAAACCCCTAATTTTAAAGGAATTAACCCCAAATTTCAAGGAATGAATCCCTAAATTTCAAGGAATGAATCCCTAAATTTCAAGGAATAAATCCCTAATTTTTAAGGAATTAACCCCAAATTTCAAGGAATGAATCCCTAAATTTCAAGGAATAAATCCCTAAATTTTAAGGGAATAAACCTGAATTTAAAGGAAGAAATCCCTAAATTCTAAGGGAACAAACTTGGAATTAAAGGAATAAATCCCTAAATTTCAAGGGAATAAATCCCTAAATTTTAAGGAATTCACTGTGATTTTAAAGGAATAAATCCCTAAATTATAAGGGAATAAATCCCTAAATTTGAAGGAATTAAGCCCGAATTTAAAGGAATAAATCCCTAAATTCTAAGGGAATAAACCTGAATTTTAAGGAATAAATCCTTCATTTTAAGGGAATAAATCCCTAAATTTTAAGGAATGAAATCCGAATTTAAAGGAATAAATCCCTAAATTTTAAGGAATAAATCCCCAAATTTTAAGGGAATAAATCCCTACATTTAAAGGAATAAATCCCAAATTTTAAAGGAATAAATCCCAAAATTTTAAGGAATAAATCCCTATTTTTTTAGGAATTAAACCTGAATTTAAAGGAATAAATCCCTAAATTTTAAGGGAATAAATCCCTTTATTTTAAGGAATTAAACCCGAATGTAAAGGAATCAATCCCTAAATTTTAAGGAATCAAACCTGAATTTCAAGGAATAAATCCTGAATTTTAAGGGAATAAACCTGAATTTCAAGGAATAAATCCCTAAATTTCAAGGAATAAATCCCTAAATTTGAAGGAACAAATCCATAATTTTAAGGGAATAAATCCCTAATTTTCAAGGAAGAAATCCCTAAATATTAAGGAATAAAGCTGGAATGGAAAAGGAATGAATCCTGAATTTTCAGGGAATAAACCTGAATTTCAAGGAATGAAACCTGATTTTAAAGGAAGAAATCCCTAAATTTTAAGGGAATAAATCCCTAAATTTTAAGGGAATAAATCCCTACATTTTAAGGGAATAAACCTGAATTTAAAGGAATAAATCCCTAAATTTCAAGGAAAAAATCCCTGTATTTTAAGGAATTAAACCCGAATTTAAAGGAATAAATCCCTATTTTTTTAGGGAATAAAGCCTGATTTTAAAGGAATAAATCCTGAATTTAAAGGAATAAATCCCTAAATTATAAGGGAATAAATCCCTAAATATTAAGGAATAAACCTGGAATTTAAAGGAATAAATCCCTAAATTTTAAGGGAATAAACCCTGATTTTAAAGGAATAAATCCTGAATTTAAAGGAATAAATCCCTAAATTCCAAGGGAATAAAACCTGGACTGAAAGGAATAAATCCCTAAATTTCAAGGAATAAATCCCTAAATTTTAAGGAATAAATCCCTAATTTTCAAGGAATAAATACCTAAATTCGAAGGGGAAAAAAAACCTGGATTTAAAGGTATAAATCCCTAAAATGAGAGGAATAAATCCCTAAATTGTAAGGAATAAATCCCTAAATTTCAAGGAATAAATCCCTAAATTCCAAGGGGAAAAAAACCTGGATTTAAAGGAATAAATCCCTAAAATGACAGGAATAAATCCCTAAATTTTAAGGAATAAATCCTTAAATTCTAAGGGAATAAAACCTGGATTTAAAGGAATAAATCCCTAAATTGTAAGGAATAAATCCCTAAATTTCAAGGAATAAATCCTTAAATTCTAAGGGGATAAAACCTGGATTTAAAGGAATAAATCCCTAAATTGTAAGGAATAAATCCCTAAATTTCAAGGAATAAATCCTTAAATTCTAAGGGGATAAAACCTGGATTTAAAGGAATAAATCCCTAAATTTTAAGGAATAAATCCCTAAATTCCAAGGGGAAAAAAACCCTGGATTGAAAGGAATAAATCCCTAAATTTCAAGGAATAAATCCCAAAATTTCAAGGAATAAATCCCTAAATTTCAAGGAATAAATCCCTAAATTTTAAGGAATAAATCCCTAAATTTCAAGGAATAAATCCCTAAATTTTAAGGAATAAATCCCTACATTCTAAGGGAATAAAACCTGGAGCAGAATTCCCAAGCTGGAGCATTCCCGAAGGCAGGAAAAGCTGTTGGGAAGCGCGGGTTGAGCCGGCGCGTCGCCTCCAGCCCCCCCCCTCCCGATCCCTCCTGGCAACGGGCATGGCATTCCTATGGGATAATAGGGAAGCTCGGGAATGCCACGGGGATGAGGGGGGGGAGAAGGAGGGATAGAAAGAGTCGGGAATGCGGTTTTCCTGACGACAGGAATGCCGTTTTCCTCCCCTTGGAGTTGCCTTGGGGCACGGAAGGGGACTGGCAATGGGAATGGGGTTGGGAAAGGGAGCATTCCCAAGGTGGGTTTGAGTGGAATTCTGGGATAATGCATGAGGAAAACGGGATCCGTTTCGTTTGGAAGAGGGAGGGTTTTTGATGGGGGATGTGGGATGGAGTTTAGGGGAAATATGGGATATTGGATGAGGAATATGGGAGAGATTGGCTTGGAAATATGGGATAGATTTGATGAGGAATATGGGATATAAGTGGGAATATAAATGGGAAATATGGGATTCCTTTGATTGGAAATATGGGATAGACGATTAGAAATGTGGGATATAAGTGGGAATAGATATGGGAAATATGGGATAGATTTGATTGGAAATATGGGATAGATTTAATTGGAAATAAGGGATATATGATTAGAAATGTGGGATATAAATGGGAATAGATATGGGAAATATGGGATAGATTTGATTGGAAATATGGGGTATAAATGGGAATATAAATGGGAAATATGGGATAGATTTGATTGGAAATATGGGATAGATTTGATTGGAAATAAGGGATATATGATTAGAAATGTGGGATATAAATGGGAATAGATATGGGAAATAAGGGATAGATTTGATTGGAAATATGGGATATAAATGGGAATATAAATGGGAAATATGGGATAGATTTGATTAGAAATATGGGATAGATTTGATTGGAAATATGGGATATATGATTAGAAATGTGGGATATAAATGGGAACAGATATGGGAAATATGGGATAGATTTGATTGGAAATATGGGATATATCTGGGAATATAAATGGGAAATATGGGATAGATTTGATTGGAAATATAGGATTTATTTGATTGGAAATATGGGATATACGATTAGAAATGTGGGATATAAATGGGAAAATATATGGGAAATATGGGATAGATTTGATTGGAAATATGGGATAGATTTGATTGGAAATATGGGATAGATTTGATTGGAAATATGGGATATATGATTAGAAATGTGGGATATAAATGGGAATAGATATGGGAAATAAGGGATAGATTTGATTGGAAATATGGGATATAAATGGGAATATAAATGGGAAATATGGGATAGATTTGATTGGAAATATAGGATTTATTTGATTGGAAATATGGGATATACGATTAGAAATGTGGGATATACATGGGAAAATATATGGGAAATAAGGGGTAGGTTTGATTGGAAATATGGGATATAAATGGGCATATAAATGGGAAATAATGGGATTTATTTGATTGGAAATATGGGATAGACAATTAGAAATGTGGGATATAAATGGGAATAGATATGGGAAATATGGGATATGTGATTGGAAATATGGGATAGATTTGATTAGAAATATGGGATAGATTTGATCAGAAATATGGGATGTATATGGGAATATAAATGGGAAATATGGGATTTCTTTGATGGGAAATATGGGATGTATTAACTTGGAAATATGGGATAAATTTGATTGGAAATATAGGAGAGATTCGATGAGGAATATGGGACAGACTGGACTGGAAGTGTGGGAAATATCTGGGAATGTGTATGGGAAATATGGGATCAGTCTGATTAGCAATATGGGATTTGATTAAAAATGTGGGATGGATATGGGAAATATATGGGATAAATGTGGGAAAATTAGGGATGTACTTGGTTGGAAATATGGGATATATTTGATTGGGAATATGGGATATATTTAATTGGAAATATGGAATATATTTGATTAGGAATATGGGATATATTTGGTTAGGAATATGGGATATATTTGATTAGGAATATGGGATATATTTGATTAGGAATATGGGATATATTTGATTGGGAATATGGAATATATTTGATTGGAAATATGGGATCTATTTTATTGGGAATGTGGGATATATTTCACTAGGAATATGGGATATACGTGGTCAGAACTATGGGATGTATTTGATGGGAAAAATGGGATATACTTGGGAATATGGGATCTATTTGATGGGAAAAATGGGATGTATTTGGAAATATGGGATCTATTTGATGGGAAAAATGGGATGTATTTGGAAATATGGGATCTATTTGATGGGGAAAAATGGGATATATTTGGGAATATGGGATCTATTTGATGGGAAAAATGGGATGTATTTGGGAATATGGGATCTATTTGATGGGAAAAATGGGATGTATTTGGAAATATGGGATCTATTTGATGGGAAAAATGGGATGTATTTGGAAATATGGGATCTATTTGATGGGGAAAAATGGGATATATTTGGGAATATGGGATCTATTTGATGGGAAAAATAGGATCTGTTTGGGAATCTGGGATCTATTTGATGGGGAAAATGGGATCTATTTGGGAATCTGGGATCTATTTGAGTAGAAATATGGGATAAACTGTACGAAGAACACGGGATCTATTTGTTGGGAAATATGGGATATTTTGTCGGGAATATGGGATCCCTTTGATGGGAAAAATGGGCTATTTGGGGGGGAATACGGGATCTCTTTGCCTGGCATGCAATTCCATGCGGGAAGAGCATCCCGCTGCCCTCGTCCCTATGGCGACGGAGCTGGAGGCGCGGAACAAAGAGCTTGGCTGGCGGCCATTGGGATCGTTGGATCCTTAAGGAATTGGGTCGTTATCCATGGAATGGGGGGGACGGGATGGGGTAGGGAATGGGGTATGGAATGGGGTACGGAATGGGGGGGGAAAACGGGAGTTTGAATGGGAAGAGCTTAACGGAAGAGGGATTGGTACCCAAGGTACCTCGGGAGGCGGCGCATCCTTCCCGCCGCCGTTAGCATCCCGCTTGGGATGAGCCGGAATTCCTGGTGGATCTTCCTCTTGGATATGTCACCTCCTTCCCCCGGAGCCTGGATAACGGGAATGGCGCTTTGGGAATACCGGGAAAAGGGGAGGCAGGGGGGGGATTGGATTTAGCTTGAGCGGAGACGCCCTCTTCAGAGGGCTGCGGGTAGTGCGGATCCTTTGGGATTCCTGGATCCTTTGGGAATGTGGATCCGTAGGAGGAAGCGGGATGGAACTTCCCTGTTTCCCAAAGGAAAAGCATTTTGGAATGCTGGAGGAGGTGTGTGGGGGGGGTATCCTGTTATCCTGCCATTCCCAAGGATCCCGGAAGACGCTTGGGTCCGGCCTTACCTATTCCTTTTCCTTCCCTTGGGAATTGCCTTTCCTTCCCTCGGGAATTCCCTTTTCCATTGGGGCACGAAGCTCCTTTCCGGAGCTCGGAATGGACGGATAACAGGTTGGAAAAGGATTCCCAAAAGCTGGAATTCCCCCTTGTGTTCAGTCCTTAGCCCACAGCGCTGCAATCCCGGCTTTTCCAATGTGGATTTGGGACAGGATTCCTTGGAAGCGGGAAGCAGGGGGGCTTTGTGTTGGGTGCTGGCTTTTCCATGGCATTCCAAGGCTTTTCCTGTGGCATTCCAGGGCCTTTCCTATAGCATTCCATGGCTTTTCCCATGGCATTCCAAGGCTTTTCCTGTGGCATTCCAGGGCCTTTCCTATAGCATTCCATGGCTTTTCCCATGGCATTCCAAGGCTTTTCCTGTGGCATTCCAGGGCCTTTCCTATAGCATTCCATGGCTTTTCCCATGGCATTCCAAGGCTTTTCCCGTGGCATTTCAGGGCCTTTCCTATAGCATTCCATGGCTTTTCCCATGGCATTCCAGGGCCTTTCCTATAGCATTCCATGGCTTTTCCCATGGCATTCCAAGGCTTTTCCCATGGCATTCCAAGGCTTTTCCCATGGCATTCCAAGGCTTTTCCCAAGGCATTCCAAGACTTTTCCCATGGCATTCCAAGGCTTTTCCCATGGCATTCCAAGCCTTTGCCCCTGCCCAAGGCAGCAGGGCCAGGCGAGCGGAGCGCGTCTTCGGCTGCCTGTATCCTGTCGGGATAACGGGATGAGGTGGCCGCATTCCCAAAGGAAGAGCCCCCAGGGATCCATCCCCCTTTTCCCTTCCATCCTCTTGGATCCCCTTCCATCCCCTTGGATTTCCATAAAACCCCTTGGATCCCCTTCCAACCCCTTGGATCCCCTTCCATCCCCTTGGATCCCCTTCCATCCCCTTGGATCCCCTTGGATCCCCTTCCATCCCCTTGGATCCCCTTGGATCCCCTTGGATCCCCTTCCATCCCCTTGGATCCCCATCCATCCCCTTGGATTCCCTTCCATCCCCTTGGATTTCCATAAAACCCCTTGGATTTCCATAAAACCCCTTGGATCCCCTTCCATCCCCTTGGATCCCCATCCATCCCCTTGGATCCCCTTCCATCCCCTTGGATCCCCTTCCATCCCCTTGGATCCCCTTCCAACCCCTTGGATCCCCTTCCATCCCCTTGGATCCCCTTCCATCCCCTTGGATCCCCATCCATCCCCTTGGATCCCCTTCCAACCCCTTGGATCCCCTTCCATCCCCTTGGATCCCCTTCCATCCCCTTGGATCCCCTTCCAACCCCTTGGATTTCCATAAACCCCCTTGGATTTCCATAAAACCCCTTGGATTCCCTTCCAACCCCTTGGATCCCCATCCAACCCCTTAGATCCCCATCCATCCCCTTGGATCCCCTTCCATCCCCTTGGATCCCCTTCCAACCCCTTGGATTTCCATAAAACCCCTTGGATTTCCATAAAACCCCTTGGATTCCCATCCATCCCCTTGGATCCCCCCCCCTCCTTCCCCCAATTCCCATCCCTCAACCCCCTCCATTCCCATCCCCATTCCCGTTCTTCCCAACCCCTTTTCCCCTCAACTCCACGGCGTTCCCGAGCTTTCCTCCTCGCCTTCATTTCCCATTCAAGCCGGGAAGCGGACCGGGATCACGCCTTGACCTCCGAGCATCTGTTCGCCTGCCTTCCTCCTCCTTTGGCATTCGGGAAGCGTTCCTGGCTCCCGGAACGTTCTTGGATGCTATTTTGGGATATTTATGATCACCTCGGGAATAAAGGGAGAAAGAAGGAGGGGAGGAAAAGGGGATGGGAAGTAAGGCTTGGGATCAGGCTGTAAGGAAAAGAGGGAGGGAAACAGATTGCTCCCGCCATGTGCTGCCCGGGACGGTGAAAAGAACAAGCGGCGCGCGTGCCGAGAGCCCGGCGTTCCCGAATCCCAAGGGATTCTTCCCGTTCCCATTCGGGATCCCTTTTGGCCTTCTCCTTTTAAGGTGGGTGATCCTTGGGAGCTCTTTCCTTACCCTAAAAGGGTGGATGGAACATTCGGGATGCGGGGAAGGAGATGAGCTTGAAGGGATTTCCGAGCCCAATTCCATGATCCTGGAATGACACAAAAAGGAGGAAGGGGTTTGCATTCCCTTCATTCCCATTGGAATTGGGTGATGCCCCATTCCCAATTCAAATCCAGGTTGGAGCATTCCGGATGCAGGGAAGGAGATGAGCTTGAAGGGATTTCCGAGCCTAATTCCATGATCCTGGAATGACATGAAAGGAGGAAGGGGTTTGCATTCCCTTCATTCCCATTGGGATAGGATTAAGCCCCATTCCCGGTTCAAAGAGAGGTTGGAGCATCCCGGATGCAGGGAAGGAGATGAGCTTGAAGGGATTTCCGAGCCCAATTCCATGATCCTGGAATGACATGAAAGGAGGAAGGGGTTTGCATTCCCTTCATTCCCATTGGGATAGGATTAAGCCCCATTCCCGGTTCAAAGCCAGGATGGAGTATTCCGGATGCAGGGAAGGAGATGAGCTTGAAGGGATTTCCGAGCCCAATTCCATGATCCTGGAATGACACGGAAGGAGGAAGGGGTTTGCATTCCCTTCATTCCCATTGGGATAGGATGAAGCGTTACTGGGAATGCCACCTTGGAGCAACCTGCTCTAATGGCAGGTATCCCTATTGGAATGAGATGAGCTTTAGGGTCCTTCCCAACCCGTATCCCACCATTCCATGATCCTGGAATGACCCAAAAGGATCCTTCTGGGGCTCATCCCTGCAGCCCGACCTTATCCCGGCGCCGCCATTCCCAAATCCACGTCCGGTTTAACCCCTTTGGGAAGCACAAAAAAGCAAGGAAAAAGGGGGCAATTCCTCAATTTCGGAAGTCCTTGCTGCCATTTCCTTTGCCTCGCAGCCCCTCCGGCTCGGAATCCCATTGGATTCACCCTGGGAATAGGAAGGGAATCGCAGCACCTCACAGCTGCTTTTCCCAAGCACCGTTCTTATCCCTGCTTTTCCAAGCAAGGAATAGGAATTCCCACCTTTACAGCCATTCCCTGGGAGAACATTCCACCCGTCTCCTGGTTTTCCAGGTTTTCCTGGCGGGCTCCATGGGGAAACGCATGGAATTCTAAACCCCCTTTGTCCCAATGGCTGCCCTTTTCCCATCGGGATCCTGCCATCCCCATCCAAACCAGGGAGGGTTGGATCAACAAAGAGGACCCCCTCCCAACCCCAAACTTCCCAAATCCTGGAATCCCGACCCGCCGGCTCTATAAAGCTCCATGACATGGATGTGGGGGGGGTTGAACCGAATCCATTGGGATAAGGAATGGGAAGCAACAGGTCCTCCAAAGCCTTTTCCTTGCCTTTCTCCCCCCCAAAAACTTCCCTTTTCCAGGCTATTTTCGCCGCTCGCCCGCGCCAGAAGGGGCTGCTTTGCATATTTAATTTGGCAACTGGCAGATGCATACATTTGCATATTAATGAGTTGCAGCTGAAATCACGCATAGCTAATTCACCGCCTGCCCAAAGGCCCGCTTGCCGTGCCGTGCCATCCAATCCCCCTCCTCCTCTCCTCCGCTTTGGTTTTTGGGGATCGGGAATGCCATCGCCTTATCCCGATGCTCTTCCTCCTCCCGCAGCCCCATTCCCGACCTATGGAATGGGGAGGCTCGGATCCCATGGCAGCGGCCTTCTCCCTTCGCTTGGCACCCAGGCGGTTGCCATTCCTCATCATTAATGCAGCGCCTAATTACACGGCATATGTCTCTTAACCCCTTCGGCGCCATTCCCGGGATCCGGATCCGGGCGACTTGGCAGAATTCCCGGTTTTTTTTTTCCATCCCCATCTTTTTTGTCCCAAATCCAAGGAATATTGGAGGGGGGGAGGAGGAGGAGGTGGTGGTTGGAGGCAAGCGCTGCCCTTGCGTCCAATCAACGCGATGGCAAGGGCATTCCAAGCGCTCTTCCCGACTTTTCCCTGGGTGCGGAAGGATGGATCCCGTTATCCCAAGGGATATCGCCGCAGGGGGTCCCAAGGGATTATTGCCCGGCGTTCCCCTCGGGCAGCTCTTCAGTAGCCGTCAAGGCAAGCCTTGATCCCAAGGGAACGGCATCCCATGGAATTCCAAGCCTGGAATGTTTAAGGTTCATCCCGGTCTTCCCTTGGAATGGCAGAGGAGGGACATGGCAAGGGGGGAGAGGGGACACCCTGCCGTCCATCCCATCCCAGGATTCCAGGATCCCTATGGTGGCCTCATCCCGACACCCCCCCCCCCCCATCCCGGTTCCAAACCTTCCATGTTATTCCATGTTTTCCTTGGGTTTAGCCGTGTTATTCCATGTTCTCCTTGGGTTTAGCTATGGTATTCCATGTTCTCCTTGGGTTTAGCTATGGTATTCCATGTTTTCCTTGGGTTTAGCTATGGTATTCCATGTTCTCCTTGGGTTTAGCTATGGTATTCCATGTTCTCCTTGGGTTTAGCTATGGTATTCCATGTTCTCCTTGGGTTTAGCTATGGTATTCCATGTTCTCCTTGGGTTTAGCCGTGTTATTCCATGTTCTCCTTGGGTTTAGCTATGGTATTCCATGTTCTCCTTGGGTTTAGCCGTGTTATTCCATGTTCTCCTTGGGTTTAGCTATGGTATTCCATGTTCTCCTTGGGTTTAGCTATGGTATTCCATGTTCTCCTTGGGTTTAGCCATGGTATTCCATGTTCTCCTTGGGTTTAGCTATGGTATTCCATGTTCTCCTTGGGTTTAGCCGTGTTATTCCATGTTCTCCTTGGGTTTAGCTATGGTATTCCATGTTCTCCTTGGGTTTAGCCGTGTTATTCCATGTTCTCCTTGGGTTTAGCTATGGTATTCCATGTTCTCCTTGGGTTTAGCTATGGTATTCCATGTTCTCCTTGGGTTTAGCCATGGTATTCCATGTTCTCCTTGGGTTTAGCCATGGTATTCCATGTTCTCCTTGGGTTTAGCTATGGTATTCCATGTTCTCCTTGGGTTTAGCTATGGTATTCCATGTTCTCCTTGGGATTAGCTATGGTATTCCATGTTCTCCTTGGGTTTAGCTATGGTATTCCATGTTCTCCTTGGGTTTAGCTATGGTATTCCATGTTCTCCTTGGGTTTAGCTATGGTATTCCATGTTCTCCTTGGGTTTAGCTATGGTATTCCATGTTTTCCTTGGGTTTAGCTATGGTATTCCATGTTTTCCTTGGGTTTAGCCATGGTATTCCATGTTCTCCTTGGGTTTACCCGTGTTATTCCATGTTCTCCTTGGGTTTAGCTATGGTATTCCATGTTCTCCTTGGGTTTAGCTATGGTATTCCATGTTCTCCTTGGGATTAGCCATGTTCTTCCATGTTCTCCTTGGGTTTAGCCATGGTATTCCATGTTCTCCTTGGATTTAGCTATGGTATTCCATGTTCTCCTTGGATTTAGCCGTGTTATTCCATGTTCTCCTTGGATTTAGCCACATTCCATCATGGAATCCTGGAACACTGTAGCTTGGAAGGGACCTCCAACCTCCTCCCGTTCCCATAGGGCCAGGATGCTCCAACCCCATTGGCCGCCACGGTGCGAGTTCTCCCGACGAACGCCATTCCATGACATCCATGGTTACTCCTCCTTCCGGGATCTATTCCCGGATTTGGGATTCGTTGGGATTGGGAGCATCTTCCCCCCCCCCCCCCCCCCAATCCATGGGCTTCTCCTCTCCGCTTGGAGCTCTTCCCAGCCTGCAATGGGAAGGAAAACCTGGGATGAGCCTTCACATCCTCCCCCAGCCCCATGGAAGTGGGAGAAACCCCATTCCCAGCCGGAAGAATCCCACCCTTCCTTCCCCTTTGCCCCTTATCCCGCCCCAATTCCCTCTTTTCCCTATTATCCCCCTCATAATCCCTCTTTCCCCCTCAGAATCCCCCCCCAGATCCCACTTTTACCCCATATCCCTCCTTCATTGCCCTTTTCCCCCTTTGAACCCCAAATCCCCCCTTTTTCCCCCATATTCCCGTCTCTATCCCAATTGCCCCACCCCTTTACCCCCCCTTATCCCTCTATCCCACTTATCCACCCCATATCCCTTTCTCCCATCCTTAAGCCTCTCATCTCCCACTTTACCCCCTTTATCCCCCTCAAATTCCCTTTATCCCCCCCCAAAACCCCTTTACCCCCCCAAAACCCCTTTACCCCCCCAACCCTCCTTTATTGCCCCTCAAAACCCCCTTTACACCCTAAAACCCCTTTTAACACCATCAAAACCCTTTAACACCCTCAAAACCCCTTTAACACCATCAAAACCCCTTTAACACCATCAAACCCCCTTTAACCCCCCAAACCCCCCTTTAAGCCCCCCAAACCCCATTTACCCCCTTCTTTACACCCTAAAACCCCTTTTAACCCATCAAACCCCCTTTAACCCCATCAAACCCCCCCTTAACCCCTCCTTTACACCCTAAAACCCCTTTTAACCCCATCAAACCCCCCTTTAACCCCTCCTTTACACCCTAAAACCCCTTTTAACCCCATCAAAACCCTTTTAACCCCATCAAACCCCTCTTTAACCCCATCAAACCCCCTTTAACCCCATCAAACCCCCCTTTAACCCTCCTTTACACCCTAAAACCCCTTTTAACCCCATCAAACCCCCTTTAACCCCTCCTTTACACCTAAAACCCCTTTTAACCCCATCAAACCCCCTTTAACCCCATCAAACCCCCTTTTGTCCCCCTCTAAAGCCCCCTTAACGCCCAAACACCCCTTTAATTCACTCTAAACCCCTTTTACCCCCCCTTAAACCCCCTTTTAGCCCCTCTAAACCCCCTTTTAACCCCCCAAACACCCCTCAACCCCCCCTTAACCTCCCTTCAAATGCCCTTTATATCCCCCATAACCCCTTTATCCCCCCTTAACCCCCTTTTACCCCCTCGAAACCATCCACCCCTCAAATCCCCTTTCTCCCCCCCTTTTACCCCCAAACCCCCTTTTTACCCCCCGAACCCCCTTTCTCCCCCTTTTACCCCCCAAACCCCCTTTCTCCCCCCATTTTACCCCCTTTCCACCCCTCAACCCCCCTTTTACCCCCTTTTTACCCCCTCAAACCCCCTTTCTCCCCCCCTTTTACCCCCCAAACCCCCTTTCTCCCCCCAGTTTTACCCCCTTTCCACCCCTTTTACCCCCTCAAACCCCCTTTACCCCCCAAACCCCCTTTCTCCCCCCTTTACCCCCTTTCCACCCCTCAAACCCCCTTTTACCCCCTCAAACCCCATTCTCCCCCCTTTTACCCCCCCAAACCCCCTTTTACCCCCTCAAACCCCCTTTCTACCCCCCCAAACCCCCTCACCCCCCCTTTTACCCCCTCACCCCCCCTTTTACCCCTTTTTTACCAACCCTTTTTTACCCCCTTTTTTACCCCCTTTCCCCCCCCTCCCCATATCTCCCCATGTCTGTCTATGGAAGGGGGGGGGGGGAAGGATCCGGGCCCCGGCAGCAGCTGCGCACAATGCTGGGAGGCCGCCAACAGCCGCCCCCGGAGGCCGCACGGGCTCCGGTTTCCCCTTGTGCTTTGGAGTGCACTTTAAAAAGGAGGAAAAGGGGGAAAAACAGAGGAAAAAGGGGAAAAAAAAGAGGCAAAAGGGGAAAAAAAGAGGAAAAAGGGGAAAAAAAGGGGGAAAAAAGGGGGGGAAGCGAGCAAGGAGCGGCCGCCATGGCCGGCGCGGAAGCGCTGAGGTAAAGCGGGAGGCGGGAAGTGAAAGCGAGGCTGGGGGGGGGGGGTAATGGGGGAGAGGGAGGGGGGGGGGTGTGCGCAGTGCGCATGCGCCGCCCTCCTTTCTCTCTCCA
>NW_026893336.1:0-60797 GCF_033815535.1 Pezoporus flaviventris | reverse complement strand
TGCCGCACGTGGCTGTTGAGGTGGTCGGGCCTGGGGGGGGGAGGGGAGAGAAACATGGCCGCCGCGGTGACGTCATTGACAACGCGGTGATGTCATCACCGCCATGATGACCTCAGGGCGGCCACGATGACGTCATGGTCAAATGGTGACGTCACGGCCAGTACTGACCAATCAATGGCCTCATTGACCCCCAATGGCTCCATTGACCCCCAATGGCCCCATTGACCCCCAATGTCTCCATTGACCCCATTGACCCCCAATTGCCCCACTGATCCCAATGGCTCCATTGACCCACAACTGCCCCATTGACCCCAATGGCCCCATTGACCCCCAACGGCCCCATTGACCCCAATTGCCCCCATTGACCAACCAATGTCCCCACTGACCAACCAATGCCTCCATTGACCAACCGATGTCCCCACTGACCAACTAATGACTCCATTGACCAACCAATGCCTCCATTGACCAACCGATGTCCCCATTGACCAACCATTGACTCCACTGACCAACCAATGCCCCCACTGACCAACCAATGACAACATTGACTTCCAATGACTCCATTGACCAACTAATGACACCATTGACCAACCAATGACTCCATTGACCAACCAATGCCTCCATTGACCAACCGATGTCCCCAATGACCAACCATCGACTCCATTGACCAACCAATGCCCCCATTGACCAACCAATGACTCCATTGACCAACCAATGCCCCCATTGACCAACCAATGCCCCCATTGACCAACCAATGACTCCATTGACCAACGAATTTCTCCATTGACCAACCAATGACTCCATTGACCAACGAATTTCTCCACTGACCAACCAATGCCCCCATTGACCAACCAATGACTCCATTGACCAACCAATGTCCCCATTGACCAACCGATGTCCCCATTGACCAACCAATGTCCCCATTGACCAACCAATTTCTCCACTGACCAACCAATGACTCCATTGACCAACCAATGACTCCATTGACTCCCATTGACACCATTGACCAATCGATGTCCCCATTGACCAACCAATGTCCCCATTGACCAGCCAATGTCCCCATTGACCAACCAATGCCTCAATTGACCAACCAATGCCCTCAATTGACCAACCAATGCCTCGATTGACCAACCGATGCCCTCATTGACCAACCAATGTCCCCATTGACTAACAATGCCTCGATTGACCAACCAATGACTCCATTGACCAACCGATGCCTCCATTGACTAACCAATGCCCCCATTGACCAACCAATGACTCCACTGACCAACCAATGCCTCGATTGACCAACCAATGACTCCATTGACTCCCATTGACACCATTGACCAACCAATGCCACCATTGACCAACCAATGCCACCATTGACTAACCAATGACTCCATTGACCAACCCGATGCCCTCATTGACCATCCAATGTCCCCATTGACCAAGCAATGCCACCATTGACCAACCAATGCCACCATTGACCAACCCATGCCTCGATTGACCAACCGATGCCCTCATTGACCAACCAATGTCCCCATTGACTAACCAATGCCTCGATTGACCAACCAATGACTCCATTGACCAACCAATGTCCCCATTGACTTCCATTGACTCAATTGACCAACCAATGACTCCATTGACCAACCAGTGTCCCCACTGACCAGCCAATGAATCCAATGACCAAGCATTGACTCCATTGACCAACCAATGTCCTCAATTGACCAACCAATGACACCATTGACTTCCAATGACTCCATTGACCAACTAATGACACCATTAACCAACCAATGACTCCATTGACCAACCAATGCCTCCATTGACCAACCGATGTCCCCATTGACGCCCACTGACCAACCAACGTCCCCATTGATCAACCAATGACTCCATTGACCAACCAATGACTCCATTGACCAATGACACCATTGACCAACCAATGTCCCCATTGACCAACCAATGCCTTGACTGACCAAACAATGACTCCGTTGACCAAGCAATGACTCCACTGACCAACCAATGACTCCATTGACCAACCGATGTCCCCATTGACCAACCAATGTCCCCATTGACCAATGACTCCGTTGACCAACCAATGCCCCCATTGACCAACCAATGACACCACTGACCAACCGATGTCCCCATTGACCAACCGATGTCCCCATTGACCAACCGATGTCCCCATTGACCAACCGATGTCCCCATTGACCAATGACTCCGTTGACCAACCAATGCCCCCATTGACTCCCATTGACACCATTGACCAACCAATGACTCCATTGACTCCCATGGACTCCCATTGACACCAATGACCAACCAACGTCCCCATTGATCAACCAATGCCTCCATTGACCAACCAATGTCCCCATTGAACAACCAATGCCTCGATTGACCAACCCATGCCCCCATTGACTCCCAATGGTTCTCTACTCCCCCAAACCCACATTTCCACCTCCCATCCCCACCTGGAGAAGCTCTTCCCGCAGTGGCTGCAGCCGTAGGGCTTCTGCACGGCGCCGTCGTGCGAGCGGACGTGCGAGCTCATGCGGTCCTTACCATTGACCCCAATGGCCCCATTGACTCCCAATGACTCCATTGACCAACCAATGTCCCCATTGACCAACCGATGTCCTCATTGACCAACCAATGACTCCATTGACTAACCAATGACTCCATTGACCAACCGATGTCCCCATTGACCAACCAATGTCCCCATTGACTCCCATTGACCCCATTGACCAACCTATGACACCATTGACCCACCAATGTCCTCATTGACTCCCATTGACACCATTGAGCAGCCATTGACTCCACTGACCAACCAATGCCACCATTGACCAACCAATGTCCCCATTGACTTCCATTGACTCCATTGACCAACCAATGTCCCTATTGACTCCCATTGACACCACTGACCAACCAATGCCTCCATTGACCAACCGATGCCCCCATTGACCAACCAATGTCCCCATTGACCAACCAATGACTCCATTGACCAACCAATGCCCCATTGACTCCCAATGGTTCTCTACGCCCCCCAACCCCCCCCCCCCCATCCCCACCTGGAGAAGCTCTTCCCGCAGTGGCTGCAGGCGTAGGGCTTCTGCACGGCACCGTCGTGCAAGCGGACGTGCGAGCTCATTCGGTCCTTGCCATTGACCCCAATGGCCCCATTGACTCCCATTGACACCATTGACCAACCAATGCCACCATTGACTTCCAATGACTCCATTGACCAACCAATGTCCCCATTGACTTCCATTGACTCCATTGACCAACCAATGACTCCATTGACCAACCAATGTCCCTATTGACTCCCATTGACACCATTGACCAACCAATGCCCCCATTGACCAACCAATGCTTCCATTGACCAACCGATGTCCCCATTGACCAATGCCCCCATTGACCAACCAATGACTCCATTGACTAACCAATGCCTCGATTGACCAACCAATGTCTCCATTGACCAACCAATGACTCCGTTGACCAACCAATGCCCCCGTTGACCAACCAAATGTCCCATTGACTAACCAATGCCTCGACTGACCAACCAATGACTCCATTGACCAACCGATGTCCCCATTGACCAACCAATGCCTCGATTGACCAACCAATGCCTCCATTGACCAACCAATGACTCCATTGACCAACCAATGTCCCCATTGACCAACCAATGACTCCACTGACCAACTAATGTCCCCATTGACCAACCAATGCCTCGATTGACCAACAAATGCCCCCATTGACCAGCCAATGCCCCCATTGACCAACCAATGACTCCATTGACCAACCAATGCCCCCATTGACTCCCAATGGTCCTCAATGCCCCCCAACCCCCCCCATCCCCACCTGGAGAAGCTCTTCCCGCAGTGGCTGCAGCCGTAGGGCTTCTGCACGGCACCGTCGTGCGAGCGGACGTGCGAGCTCATGCGGTCCTTACCATTGACCCCAATGGCCCCATTGACTCCCATTGACACCATTGACCAACCAATGTCCCCATTGACCAACTGATGTCCTCATTGACCAACCAATGACTCCATTGACCAACCAATGCCTCCATTGACCAACCAATGTCCCCACTGACCAACCAATGAATCCAATGACCAAGCAATGACTCCATTAACCAACCAATGACTCCATTGACCAACCAATGCCCCCATTGACCAACCAATGCCTCCATTGACCAACCGATGTCCCCATTGACGAACCAAAGTCCCCATTGACGCCCATTGACCAACCAACGTCCCCATTGACCAACCAATGACTCCATTGATCAACCAATGCCCCCATTGACTCCCAATGGTTCTCTACGCCCCCAAACCCACATTTCCACCTCCCATCCCCACCTGGAGAAGCTCTTCCCGCAGTGGCTGCAGCCGTAGGGCTTCTGCACGGCGCCGTCGTGCGAGCGGACGTGCGAGCTCATGCGGTCCTTGCCACTGACCCCAATGTCCCCATTGACTCCTGTTGACTCCATTGACCAACCAAGCCTCCATTGACCAACCAATGCCTCCATTGACCAACCAATGCCCCCATTGACCAACCAATGACTCCATTGACCAACCAATGACTCCATTGACCAACCAATGCCCCCATTGACTCCCAATGGTCCTCTATGCCCCCCCAACCCCCCCCATCCCCACCTGGAGAAGCTCTTCCCGCAGTGGCTGCAGCCGTAGGGCTTCTGCACGGCGCCGTCGTGCGAGCGGACGTGCGAGCTCATGCGGTCCTTGCCATTGACCCCAATGGCCCCATTGACTCCCGTTGACACCATTGACCAACCAATGCCACCATTGACTTTCAATGACTCCATTGACTAACCAATGTCCCCATTGACTTCCATTGACTCCATTGACCAACCAATGACTCCATTGACCAACCAATGTCCCTATTGACTCCCATTGACACCATTGACCAACCAATGCCCCCACTGACCAACCAATGCCTCCATTGACCAACCAATGCCTCCATTGACCAACCGATGTCCCCATTGACCAATGCCCCCATTGACCAATGCCCCCATTGACCAACCAATGACTCCATTGACTAACCAATGCCTCGACTGACCAACCAATGCCTCCATTGACCAACCAATGCCCCCATTGACCAACCAATGCCCCCATTGACCAACCAATGACTCCATTGACCAACCAATGCCCCCATTGACTCCCAATGGTCCTCTATGCCCCCCCACCCCCCCCCCCCCCCACATCCCCACCTGGAGAAGCTCTTCCCGCAGTGGCTGCAGCCGTAGGGCTTCTGCACGGCGCCGTCGTGCGAGCGGACGTGCGAGCTCATGCGGTCCTTACCATTGACCCCAATGGCCCCATTGACTCCCAATGACTCCATTGACCAACCAATGTCCCCATTGACCAACTGATGTCCTCATTGACCAACCAATGACTCCATTGACCAACCTATGACTCCATTGACCAACCGATGTCCCCATTGACCAACCAATGTCCCCATTGACTCCCATTGACCCCATTGACCAAGCTATGACACCATTGACCAACCAATGCCACCATTGACTCCCATTGACACCATTGAGCAGCCATTGACTCCACTGACCAACCAATGCCCCCATTGACCAACCAATGACTCCATTGACCAACCAATGCCCCCATTGACTCCCAATGGTCCTCTATGCCCCCCCAACCCCCCCCCCCCCCCACATCCCCACCTGGAGAAGCTCTTCCCGCAGTGGCTGCAGCCGTAGGGCTTCTGCACGGCGCCGTCGTGCGAGCGGACGTGCGAGCTCATGCGGTCCTTGCGTTTGAAGCGTTGCTGGCACACGGGGCACTGGTGGGGCTTCTCATCCGAGTGGGACAACTGGTGCCTCTTGAGGTGGTAGACGTCCCGAAATCCCTTGCCGCACATCTCGCACGCGTGGCTCTTGCGGGCCCTCTTCATCCCTTGCGTCGTGGTCGATGTCGTCGCCGTCGCCGTCGACTCAACGGCGTTGGCCCCGCTCAAGCCGGCTACGCTCAACAAGCTGATGGGCACCATGGTGGGCATCTTCATAGGGCCGCTATGGGGCCGCTGGGCCCCCTTGGGCCCCCCGGCGCCGCTATGGATGGCTTCGTGGCGCCGGAGGTTGTAGCCGTTCTTGAACTCCTTGGAGCATAGGGAGCAGATGTAGGGCCCCTTGCTCTTGGCCTTGCGTTGCTGTGGGGCAGGCGTGGGGGGCACCCCCGCTATGGGGGGTTTTAGGGCGCCGGGGTCGACGGTGCTGGGGGGGAGGGGGGGGGTTTGGGGGGGGAGGTGGTGGTGGGGGGAGGGGGGGGAGGAGCAGAGGAAGGGGGCGGGGGGTGGGGGGGTGGGGGTGGGGGGGGGGGTCTGGGGTGAGCACGGGGAGGAGGTCGACCTGGAGGGGGTCGGTGGCCGTGGGGGGGCCTGGAAGGGAGAGAGGGGGGAGAGAGGTTATGGGGGGGGGGATGGACCAGTATAGACCAGTATGGACCAGTATAGACCAATATGGACCGGTATAGACCGGTATGGACCGGTATAGAAAGGTATGGGCAATATGGACCAGTATGGACCAGTATAGAGCAGTATGGACCGGTATAGACCAGTACGGACCGGTATAGAAAGGTATGGGGCAACATGGACCAGTATGGACCAGTATAGAACAGTATGGACCAGTATGGGGCAATATGGACCAGTATGGACCAGTATAGAACAATATGGACCAGAATGGACCAGTATAGAAAGGTATGGGGCAACATGGACCAGTATGGACCAGTATAGAACAGTATGGACCACTATGGACCGGTATAGACCGGTATGGACCGGTATGGACCAGTATGGACCAGTATGGGGCAATATGGACCAGTATGGACCAGTATAGAACAGTATGGACCAGTATGGACCGGTAATGGACCAGTATGGGGCAATATGGACCAGTATGGACCAGTATAGAACAGTATGGACCAGTATGGATTGGTATGGACCAGTATGGATCGGTATGGACTGGTAGAGACCAGTATGGACCAGTATGGGGCAATAGGGACCAGTATGGACCATTATAGAACAGTATGGACCAGTATGGACCGGTATAGACCGGTACGGACCAGTATGGACCAGTATGGATCAGTATGGACTGGTATAGACCAGTATGGACCAGTATGGGGCAATATGGAGCAGCATGGACCAGTAGAGACACCAGTGACACCAGTAACATGGGTACAGGGGCACCCATTGCCCCCATAGCACCCATTGCACCCAGTGTCATCATAGCACCCATTGCACCCAATAACCCCATAGCACCCATTGCTCCCAGCGGCCCCATAGCACCCATTGCACCCAATAACCCCATAGCAACCATTGCTCCCAGCGGCCCCATAGCACCCATTGCACCCAATAACCCCATAGCACCCATTGCACCCAGTGTCCTCATAGCACCCATTGCACTCAGTGTCCCCATAGCACCCATGAGCCCAGTGGCACCCTAGCACCCACTGCACCCACTGTCCCCATAGCACCCATTGCACCCAGTGTCCCCATAGCACCCATTGCTCCCAGCGGCCCCATAGCACCCATCGCACCCAATAACCCCATAGCACCCATTGCACTCAGTGTCCCCATAGCACCCATTGCACCCAGTGTCCCCATAGCATCCACTGCACCCAGTGTCCCCATAGCACCCATTGCACCCAATAACCCCCATAGCACCCATTGCACTCAGTGTCCCCATAGCACCCATTGCACCCAGTGTCCCCATAGCATCCACTGCACCCAGTGTCCCCATAGCACCCATTGCACCCAGTGGCCCCATAGCATCCACTGCACCCAGTGTCCCCATAGCACCCATTGCACCCAGTGTCTCCATAGCACCCACTGCACCCACTGTCCCCATAGCACCCATTGCACCCAATAGCCCCATAGCACCCATTGCACCCAATAGCCCCATAGCACCCATTGCACCCAGTGTCCCCATAGCACCCATTGCAACCAAAGTCCCCATAGCACCCATTGCACCCACTGCACGCAGTGTCCTCATAGCACCCATTGCACCCAGTGTCCCCATAGCACCCATTGCACCCAGTATCCCCATAGCACCCATAGCACCCAGGGTCCCCAGAACACCCACTGCACCCAGCGTGCCCATAGCACCCAGTGTCCCCATAGCACCCATTGCACCCAGTATCCCCATAGCACCCATAGCACCCAGTGTCCCCATAGCACCCATTGCACCCAGTATCCCCATAGCACCCATAGCACCCAGTGCCCCCATAGCACCCATTGCCCCGACAGCACCCAATGCACCCAGTGTCCCCATAGCACCCATTGCACCCAGTGCCCCCATAGCACCAATTGAACCCAACGTCCCCATAGCACCCATTGCACCCATTGTCCCCATAGCACCCATTGCACCCAGTGTCCCCATAGCACCCATTGCACCCAGTGTCCTCATAGCACCCATTGAACCCAGTGTCCCCATAGCACCCATTGAACCCAGTGTCCCCATAGCACCGATTGCACCCAGTGTCCCCATAGCACCGATTGCACCCAGTGTCCCCATAGCACCGATTGCACCCAGTGTCCCCATAGCACCAATTGAACCCAACGTCCCCATAGCACCCACTGCACCCAAAGTCCCCACTGCACCCATTGTACCCATTGTCCCCATAGCACCCATTGCACCCAGTGCCCCCATAGCAACCATTGCCATCAGTGTCCCCGTAGCACCCATTGCACCCAGTGGCCCCATAGCACCCATTGCACCCAGCGTCCTCATAGCACCCATTGTCCCCATAGCACCCAATGCACCCAGTGTCCCCATAGCACCCACTGCCTCCACAGCACTCACTGACCCCAGTGTCCCCATAGCACCCATTGCACCCAGTGGCCCCATAGCACCCATTGCACCCAGCGTCCTCATAGCACCCATTGTCCCCATAGCACCCAATGCACCCAGTGTCCCCATAGCACCCATTGCACCCAGTGGCCCCATAGCACCCATTGCACCCAGTGTCCTCATAGCACCCATTGCCCCCATAGCACCCAATGCACCCAGTGTCCCCATAGCACCCATAGCACCCAGTGTCCCCATAGCACCCAGTGTCCCCATAGCACCCAGTGTTCCCATAGCACCCACAGCACCCAGTGACCCCATAGCACCCATAGCAACCAGTGTCCCCATAGCACCCAGTGTCCCCATAGCACCCAGTACCTCCCTAGCACCCAGTGTTCCCATAGCACTCATAGCACCCATGACCACCAGTGGCCCCATAGCACCCATAGCACCCAGTGTCCCCATAGCACCCAGTGCCCCCATAGCACCCAGTGTCCCCATAGCACCCATTGCCCCCATAGCACCCATTGCCCCCATAGCACCCATTGCACCCAGTGTCCCCATAGCACCCACAGCACCCAGTGGCCCCATAGCACCCATGGGCACCAGTAGCCCCAGTACAGACACCAGTGCCTCCATCGCCCCCATTGCCATCAACGAGCCCCATAGCACCCATAGCACCCATGGCCCCATTGCCCCCCATAGCCCCACTGCCCCCATAGCCCCCCATAGCCCCATAGCCTCCATTACCCCCCATAGCCCCATAGCCCCATTACCCCCCATAGCCCCATAGCCCCCATTACCCCTCATAGCCCCATAGCACCCATTACCCCCTATAGCCCCATTACCCCCTATAGCCCCATAGCCCCCATTACCTCCTATAGCCCCATAGCCCCCATAGCCCCCTATAGCCCCATAGCCCCCATAGCCCCCATTACCCCACATAGCCCCCATTGCCCCCTATAGCCCCATAGCCCCCCATTGCCCCATAGCCCCCATTACCCCTCATAGCCCCATAGCCCCCATTACCCCCTGTAGCCCCACAGCCCCCATTACCCCCTGTAGCCCCATAGCCCCTATTACCCCCTATAGCCCATAGCGCCCATTACCCCCTATAGCCCCCGTTACCCCTATAGCCCCATAGCCCCCCATTGCCCCATAGCCCCCATTACCCCTCATAGCCCCATAGCGCCCATTACCCCCTATAGCCCCCATTACCCCCTATAGCCCCATAGTCCCCATTACCCCCCATAGCCCCCATTGCCCCCTATAGCCCCATAGCCCCCATTACCCCCTATAGCCCCCATTACCCCCTATAGCCCCATAGTCCCCATTACCCCCCATAGCCCCCATTGCCCCCTATAGCCCCATAGCCCCCATTACCCCCTATAGCCCCATAGCCCCCATTGCCCCCCATAGCCCCATAGCCCCCATGACCCCACATAGCCCCCATTGCCCCCTATAGCCCCATAGCCCTCATTACCCCACATAGCCCCCACTACCCCCCTATAGGCCCATTAACCCCCCATTGCCCCCCTAGCCCCCCATTAACCCCATAGACCCCATTACCCCCATTGCCCTCCATTGCCTCCCACAGCCCCATAGCCCCCATAGCCCCCCGCAGCCCCATAGCCCCATTACCCCCATAGCTCCCATTACCCCACAGGCCCCATTACCCCTATAGAACCATTACCCCCCCATTGCCCCATAGCCCCCTTGCCCCCCATAGGCCCCCATTACCCCATAGCCCCCTATAGCCCCATTAGCCCCATAGCCCCCCATTAACCCCCATAGCCCCCATTGCCCCATAGCCCCCTATAGCCCCATTACCCCCATAACCCCCCATTAACCCCATTGCCCCATAGCCCCCTATAGCCCCATTACCCCGATAGCCCCATAGCCCCCCATTAACCCCCATAGCCCCCCATTAACCCCATTACCCCCATTGCCCCATAGCCCCCTATAGCCCCATTACCCCATAGGCCCATAGCCCCCCATTAACCCCCATAGCCCCCATTGCCCCATAGCCCCCATTAACCCCATAGCCCCCTAGGGCCCCCATTGCCTCCCATAGCCCCATAGCCCCCCATTAACCCCCATAGTCCCCATTGCCCCATAGCCCCCTATAGCACCATTACCCCCATAGCCCCATAGCCCCCCATTAACCCCCATAGCCCCCTAGTGCCCCATTGCCTCCCATAGCCCCATAGCCCCCCATTAACCCCCATAGTCCCCATTGCCTCATAGCCCCCTATAGCACCATTACCCCCATAGCCCCATAACCCCCCATTGCCCCCCATTAACCCATAGGCCCCCAATGCCCCATAACCCCCCCAGAGCCCCATTGCCCCCATTACCCCCTATAGCCCCCCATTGCTCCCTATAGCCCCCTATAGCACCATTAACTCCAATTACCCCCATAGTCCCCCATTGCCCCATAGCCCCCCATAGACCCCCATTACCAACCATAGTCCCCCATTGCCCCATAGCCCCCACAGCCCCCTATAGCCCCATAGCCCCCCATAGCCCCCATTACCAACCATAGCCCCCCATTGCCCCCCATTGTCCCCATAGCCCCCCACTGCCCCCATTACCCCCATTGCCCCCATAACCGCTTATAGCCCCCCATAGCCCCATTGCCCCCCGTTGTCCCCATTACCTCCCATTACCCCCCATAGCGCCCCATTGCCCCATAGCCTCCATTGCCCCCTACAGCCCCATAGCCCCATTACCCCCCATTACCCCATAACTCCCCATAGCCCCCATAGCCTCCCATTAGCCCCATAACCCCCATTGCCCCCTATGACCCCCCATAGCCCCATTACCCCCATAACCCCCATTGCCCCCTATAGCTGCCATAGCCCCCCATAACCACCTATAGCCCCATAGCTTCCCATAGCTACCACAGCCCCCCATAGCCCCATAAGCCCCCACAGCCACATTGCCCCCTATAGCCCCATAGCCCCCCCATAGCCCCATTACTCCCCATTACTCCCATAGCCCCCCATAGCCCCTCATTGCCCCATAGCCCCCATAACCCCCCATAGGCCCCATTGCCCCCCATTACCCCCATAGCCTCCATTACCCTCATAACCCCCAATAGCCCCATAACCCCCATAGCCTCCATTACCCCCATAAACCCCCATAGCCCCCCATAGCCCCCATACCCCCCATAGCCCCATTGCCCCCATAGCCCCCCATTACCACCATAGCCCCATAGCCTCCATTACCCCATAACCCCCCATAGCCCCCCATTACACCCCTTAAAGCCCCATAGCCCCCCCATTACCCCCATAGCCTCCAATACCCCCATAAACCCCCATAGCCCCATAACCCCCATAGCCCCACAGCCTCCATTACCCCCATAAACCCCCATAGCCCCCATACCCCCATTGCCCCCATAGCCCCCCATTACCACCATAGCCCCATAGCCTCCATTACCCCATAGCCCCCCATTACACCCCTTATAGCCCATAGCCCCCCATTACCCCCATTGCCCCCCATTAACCCCATAACCCCCCATTACCCCCATAGTCCCATAGCCCCCAATTAACCCATAACCCCCCATTACCCCCATAACCCCAGAGCCCCCATAGCCCCATAGCCCCCCATTACCCCCATAGCCCCCCATTACTCCCATACCCCCATTACCCCCATACCCCCATAGCCCCCCATACCCCCCCCATTACCCCCATAGCCCCATAACCCCATTACCCCCATAGCCCCCCATTACTCCCATACCCCCATTACCCCCATACCCCCATAGCCCCCCATACCCCCCATTACCCCCATAGCCCCCATAACCCCATTGCCCCCCATAGCCCCATAACCCCCAGAACCCCCCATAGCCCCCCATTACCCCCATACCCCCCATACCCCCATTAACCCCATAACCCCCCATACCTCCCATATCCCCATAGCCCCCCACAGCCCCATAACCCCCATAGCCCCCCATAACCCCCATAGCCCCATAACCCCCCATAGTCCCATAGCCCCCATTACCCCCATAACCCCCCATAGTCCCATAGCCTCATAGCCACCATTACCCCCCATTACCCCTATACCCCCCATACCTCCCCATAGCCCCATAACCCCCCATACCCCCCATAACCCCCCATTGCCCCATAACACCCCATACCCCCCCTTAACCCCCCATACCCCCCATAACCCCATAGCCCCACACAGCCCCATAACCCCCATACCCCCCATAACCCCCATAGCCCCATACCCCCCATAGACCCCATACCCCCATTACCCCTATAACCCCCATAGCCCCATCACCCCCATTACCCCCATACCCCCCATTGCCCCCATAGCCCCATAACCCCGCATAGCCCCATTAACCCCATAACCCCCCACACCCCCCATAACCCCATAACCCCCCACCCCCATAATCCCCATAAACCCCCCATAGCCCCCCATTACCCTCACACCCCCCATAACCCCCCATAACCCCATACCCCCCACAGCCCCATAACCCCCCATAGCCCCCATTACCCCTATAACTCCATAGCCCCCCATTACCCCCATATCCCCATTACCCCCACACCCCCCATAACCCCCCATAACCCCATACCCCCACAGCCCCATAACCCCCCATAGCCCCGTACCCCCCATTACCCCCATTACCCCCCATAACCCCATAGCCCCCCATAACCCCATTGCCCCCCACAGCCCCATAACCCCATAGCCCCCCATAACCCCATAGCCCCCCACAGCCCCATAACCCCCATTACCCCCATTACCCCCATACCCCCCATAGCCCCATAACCCCATACCCTCCATACTCCCCATTACCCCCCATAACCCCATAGACCCCCATTACCCCCATACCCCCCATAACCCCATTGCCCCCCATAGCCCCATAACCCCATACCCCCCATCACCCCCATTACCCCCCATTGCCCCATAGCCCCCCATTACCCCCATACCCCCATAACCCCCCATACCCCCCATAGCCCCATAACCCCCATAGCCCCCCATTACCCCCATACCCCCCATTGCCCATAGCCCCCCATTACCCCCATACCCCCATAACCCCATTGCCCCCCATAGCCCCATAACCCCATAGCCCCCATCACCCCCATTACCCCCCATTGCCCCATAGACCCCATTACCCCATACCCCCCATAACCCCATTGCCCCCCATAGCCCCCCATTACCCCCATACCCCCCATTGCCCCATAGCCCCCCATTACCCCCATACCCCCCATAACCCCATTGCCCCCCATAGCCCCATAACCCCCATACCCCCATCACCCCCATTACCCCCCATTGCCCCATAACCCCCCATACTCCCCCCATAGCCCCATAACCCCCATAACCCCATAGACCCCCATTACCCCCATACTCCCCATTGCCCCATAACCCCCATAACCCCCCATACTTCCCATAGCCCCATACCCCCCATTGCCCCATAGCCCCCCATTACCCCCATACCCCCCATAACCCCATAGACCCCCATCACCCCCATTACCCCCCATTGCCCAATAGCCCCCATTACCCCCATACCCCATAACCCCCCATACTCCCCATAGCCCCATACCCCCCATTGCCCCATAGCCCCCCATTACCCCCATACCCCCCATAACCCCATTGCCCCCCATAGCCCCATAACCCCCATACCCCCATCAACCCCATTACCCCCCATTGCCCCATAGCCCCCATTACCCCCATACCCCCATAACCCCCATACCCCCATAGCCCCATAACCCCCATAACCCCCCATAGCCCCCCATAACCCCCCATACCCCCCATTGCCCCCCATAGCCCCATAACCCCATAGACCCCCATCACCCCCATTACCCCCCATTGCCCCATAGCCCCCCATAACCCCATTGCCCCCATAGCCCCATAACCCCCATACCCCCCATCACCCCCATTACCCCCCATTGCCCCATAGCCCCCCATAGGCCCCATAACCCCATAACCCCCCATAGCCCCCCATAGCCCCACACCCCCCCATCGCCCCCCATCTCCCCCCGGTACCTGCAGCACGAACCGTTCCCACCCGGGCTCCATCTCGCGCTTGGGGGCGGGGCTCCAGCGATGAAAGAGGAGGGGGGGGGGGGGGGGGGCAGGGATAAAAGGGGGCGGAGCCTTGGGCGCGCCGGCGCGCTCGGGACGGCGGGAAACGAGGGCGGGGTTTCCCTTTCCCGCGCTTCTTCCCTTCCCCCCCCCCCCCCCCTTTTTCCCCTCCCCCCCCCTTTTTTGGCGCGCCCCCCCCTTTTTCCCGCCCTATTTTTCCCGCGCCCCCTCCCCCCACCCCCCCTCTTTTTCCCGCGCCGCCGCCTCTTTTTTTTTCCCGCGCGCGCACAAAATGGCCGCCCAACAAATGGCCGCCCCCTCCCCCCCCCCCTCCCCCTCCCCCCCCTCCTACGTCACCGCTATCCCCGCACGCGATTGGTTGGACGGAGGGGAGCCACGTGACGCCGAGGAGACACGCCCATATTGGGGCGCCATATTGGGGGGGCGGGGCCCGGAGCGCGCATGCGCCAATGGAGGGAGGTTGCCACGGCAACCGCTGCCCCACCCCCGCTTGGCGGTGATTGGCTGAGAGCGGGGCCACGCCCCCTCCTCCTGAGCCCTTTATATGGCTACGTCCCGGGGGGGTGGGGGGGGGGGTGGGGAAGGCTACGCCCCCTTACGTAACCACGCCCCTTTGGAGGGCGCTTTGAGGCCACGCCCCCATCCCTTATATGGTCAAGGTCACGCCTCCCCTTACGTAACCACGCCCCGGCGTGGCCTCAAAGTGCCCCCGCCCCCCCATCCCTTATATGGTCACGCCCCCCCCCAATGTCACGCCCCCTTACGTGACCACGCCCCCTGAGGGGTGCTTTGAGGCCATGCCCCTATCCCTTATATGGTCAGAGCCCCCACTAAGGCCACGCACCCTTACGTGACCACGCCCCTCCTCTTATTGGGGGGGGGCGTGCTTTGAGGCCACGCCCCCATCCCTTATATGGTCAGGGCCCCCCTTAGGTGACAACGCCCCCGGTCACGAGGCCACGCCCCCCTTATGGCCACGCCCCATTTCTTATATGGCCACGCCCCCATATGGCCACCACCACACCCCCCCATATGGTCACGCCCCTTGAGGCCACGCCCCGTTCCTTATATGGCCACGCCCCCCATGGCCACGCCCCCTCCCTTATATGGTCACTCCCGTTTGTGGCCACGCCCCTCCCTTATATGATCACTCCCATTCGTGGCCACGCCCCCTTCCTTATACGGTCACGCCCCCATATGTCCACGCCCCCTTCCTTATATGGTCACGCCCCTTGTCGCCACGCCCCCTTCCTGATACGGTCACGCCCCCATATGTCCGCGCCCCCTTCCTTATATGGTCACGCCCCTTGTGGCCACGCCCCGTTCCTTATATGGCCACGCCCTCATATGGCCACATCCCCCCCCCCTTATATGGTCATGCCCCTTTGTGGCCACGCCCCCTTCCTTATATGGCCACTCCCCATCCCTTTTATGGCCACTCCCGTTTGTGACCACGCCCCCTCATTTGTATGGTCACGCCCCCTCCTTTATATGATCGATCTCATTTGTGGCCACGCCCCCTCCCTTATATGACCACGCCCCCTCCCTTATATGATCAATCCCATTTGTGGCCACGCCCCCTTCCTTATATGACCATGTCCCTTTGTGACCACACCCCCTTCCTTATACAGTCACGCCTCCCATGTGGCCACGCCCCCTTCCTTATACGGTCACGCCCCTTTGTGGCCACGCCCCCTTCCTTATATGGCCACGCCTCCCGTGTGGCCACGCCCCCTTCCTTATACGGTCACGCCCCCTTCCTTATATGGCCACGCCCCTTCCTTATATGGCCACGCCCCCTTCCTTATATGGCCACGCCCCCTTCCTTATATGGCCACGCCCCCTCCATTGTGCTCCCCGCCCCCCCCAATAGAACCCAATGGAGACTGGGGGAGGGGAGGGACAAGGCCTTTTATTTTGGGGTGAATTCGGGGGAATTTGGGCTCTTTTTGGGTCGATTTTGCTCTATTTTGGGTCTGTCCCCCCCCACCTGGGTCTTTTGGGCTGATTTCAGTGGCTTTGGGTCTATTTTGGGCTCATTTTGCCCGATTTTGGGCAATTTTGGTCTAATTTGGGCTGATTTTTGCCAATTTTGGTCAAATTTTGGCTCATTTTGGACATTTTTGGTCCAATTTGGGCTGATTTGGGCCAATTTTGGTCAAATTAGAGCTGATTTTGGCCAATTTTGGTCTAATTTGGGCTAATCTTGGCCATTTTTGGTCGATTGGACGATTTTGGTCCAATTTCACCTGAATTTGGCCAATTTTGGTCCAATTTAGGCTGATTTGGGACAATTCTGGTTTAATTTGAGCTGGTTTGGGCCAATTTTGGTCAAATTTGAGCTGATTTTGGACACTTTTGGGCCAATTTGGGCTGATTTGGGCCAAATTTGGTCAAATTAGAGCTGATTTTGGCCAATTTTGGGCTAATTTTGGCCAGTTTTGGTCAAATTAGAGCTGATTTTGGACGATTTTGGTCTAATTTCACCTGAATTTGGCCAATTTTGGTCCAGTTGGGCTGATTTGGGACAAATCTGGTTTAATTTTGGAGGGTTTGGGCCAATTTTGGTCTTTTGTGCCGATTTTGGCCAATTTTCGCCTAATTTTGGCCAATTTTGGTCTCTTTTGTGCCGATTTTGCCAATTTTCGTCTAATTTCTGCCAATTCTGGCCTAATTTGTTTCGATTTTGGCCAATTTTCGCCTAATTTCTGCCAATTTTGGTGTAATTTCTGCCGATTTTGTCCAATTTTCACCTAATTTGTGCCAATTTTGGTCTAATTTGTGCCGATTTTGGTCGAATTTGTGCCGATTTTGGCCAATTTTGGTTTAATTTTGAACGGTTTTGGTCTAATTTCTGCCAATTTTGGTCTCTTTTGTGCCGATTTTGGCCAATTTTTGTCTAATTTGTGCCGATTTTGGTCGAATTTGTGCTGATTTTGGCCAATTTTTGTGTAACTTTGACCGATTTTGGTCTAATTTCTGCAAATTTTGGTCTAATTTGTACCGATTTTGGCCAATCTTGGTCTAATTTGTGCTGAAATTTTCCAATTTTGCTCTAATTTCTGACAATATTGGTCTCTTTTGTGCCGGTTTTGGCCACTTTTGGTCTAATTTTGGCCAATTTTGCTCGAATTTTGGCCAATTTTGGTCTCTTTTGTGCCGATTTTGGCCAATTTTCGCCTAATTTGTGCCAATTTTGGTCTAATTTGTGCCGATTTTGGCCAATTTTGGTCTAATTTCTGCTGCTTTGGTCCAATTTTGCTCTAATTTGGTCCAATTTTGGTCTCTTTTGTGCCGATTTTGGCCAATTTTGCTCTAATTTGTGCCTATTTTGGTCTCATTTTTGCCGATTTTGGCCAATTTTGCTCTAATTTTGGCCAATTTTGCTCTAATTTTGGCCAATTTTGGTCTAATTTCTGCTGTTTTGGTCCAATTTTGCTCTAATTTTGTCCAATTTTGGTCTCTTTTGTGACGATTTTGGCCAGTTTTGCTCTAATTTTGTCCAATTTTGCTCTAATTTGGTCTTAATTTTGGTCTAATTTGTGCCACTTTTGGTCTCTTTTGTGCCGATTTTGTCCAATTTTTCTCTAATTTTGCCCAATTCTGCTCTAATTTCTGCCGATTTTGTCCAATTTTTCTCTAATTTTGCCCAATTCTGCTCTAATTTCTGCCGATTTTGTCCAACTTTTCTCTAATTTTGTCCAATTCTGCTCTAATTTCTACCGATTTTGGCCAACTTTTCTCTAATTTTGTCCAATTCTGCTCTAATTTGTGCCGATTTTGTCCAATTTTTCTCTAATTTTGCCCAATTCTGCTCTAATTTGTGCCGATTTTCTCCAACTTTTCTCCAATTTTGCCCAATTCCTCTCTAATTTGTGCCACTTTTGGTCTCTTTTGTGCCGATTTTGGCCAATTTTTCTCTAATTTTGCCCAATTCCGCTCTAATTTGTGCCACTTTTGGTCTAATTTGCGCCGATTTTGTCCAATTTTTCTACAATTTTGCCCAATTCCGCTCTAATTTGTGCCACTTTTGGTCTCTTTTGTGCCGATTTTGGCCAATTTTTCTCTAATTTTGCCCAATTCTGCTCTAATTTCTGCCGATTTTCTCCAACTTTTCTCCAATTTTGCCCAATTCTGCTCTAATTTGTGCCACTTTTGGTCTCTTTTGTGCCGATTTTGGCCAATTTTTCTCTAATTTTGCCCAATTCTGCTCTAATTTCTGCCGATTTTCTCCAACTTTTCTCCAAATTTGCCCAATTCTGCTCTAATTTGTGCCGATTTTGGCCAATTTTGGTCTAATTTGTGCCGATTTTGGTCTAATTTGTGCCGATTTTGGCCAATTTTGGTCTAATTTGTGCCGATTTTGGTCTAATTTGTGCCGATTTTGGCCAATTTTTGTCTAATTTGTGCTGATTTTGGTCTAATTTGTGCCGATTTGGGCCAATTTTGGTTAAATTTTGAACGGTTTTGGTCTAATTTCTGCCAATTTTGGTCTCTTTTGTGCCGATTTTGGTCTAATTTCTGCCGATTTTGGCCAATTTTTCTCTAATTTTGCCCAATTCTGCTCTAATTTCTGGAGATTTTGTCCAACTTTTCTCTAATTTTGCCCAATTCTGCTCTAATTTGTGCCGATTTTGTCCAACTTTTCTCCAATTTTGTCCAATTTTGCTCTAATTTCTGCCGATTTTGGCCTTTTCTCCAATTTTGCCCAATTCCGCTCTAATTTGTGCCACTTTTGGTCTCCTTTGTCCCGATTTTGTCCAACTTTTCTCCAATTTTGCCCAATTCTGCTCTAATTTCTGCCGATTTTGGCCAACTTTTCTCTAATTTTGCCCAATTCTGCTCTAATTTCTGCCGATTTTCTCCAACTTTTCTCTAATTTTGCCCAATTCTGCTCTAATTTCTGCCGATTTTCTCCAATTTTTCTCCAATTTTGCCCAATTCTGCTCTAATTTGTGCCGATTTTGTCCAACTTTTCTCCAATTTTGCCCAATTCCTCTCTAATTTGTGCCCCTTTTGGTCTCTTTTGTCCCGATTTTGTCCAACTTTTCTCCAATTTTGCCCAATTCCGCTCTAATTTGTGCCACTTTTGGTCTAATTTGCGCCGATTTTGTCCAATTTTTCTACAATTTTGCCCAATTCCTCTCTAATTTGTGCCCCTTTTGGTCTCCTTTGTCCCGATTTTGTCCAACTTTTCTCCAATTTTGCCCAATTCCGCTCTAATTTCTGCCGATTTTCTCCAACTTTTCTCCAATTTTGCCCAATTCCTCTCTAATTTGTGCCACTTTTGGTCTCCTTTGTCCCGATTTTCTCCAACTTTTCTCCAATTTTGCCCAATTCCTCTCTAATTTGTGCCACTTTTGGTCTCCTTTGTCCCGATTTTCTCCAACTTTTCTCCAATTTTGCCCAATTCCGCTCTAATTTGTGCCCCTTTTGGTCTCCTTTGTCCCGATTTTGTCCAACTTTTCTCCAATTTTGCCCAATTCTGCTCTAATTTCTGCCGATTTTCTCCAACTTTTCTCCAATTTTGCCCAATTCCGCTCTAATTTCTGCCGATTTTCTCCAACTTTTCTCCAATTTTGCCCAATTCTGCTCTAATTTGTGCCGATTTTCTCCAACTTTTCTCCAATTTTGCCCAATTCCGCTCTATTTTCTGTCGATTTTCTCCAACTTTTCTCCAATTTTGCCCAATTCCGCTCTAATTTGTGCCGATTTTCTCCAACTTTTCTCCAATTTTGCCCAATTCCGCTCTAATTTGTGCCGATTTTCTCCAACTTTTCTCCAATTTTGCCCAATTCCGCTCTAATTTCTGCCGATTTTCTCCAACTTTTCTCCAATTTTGCCCAATTCCGCTCTAATTTGTGCCACTTTTGGTCTCTTTTGTGCCGATTTTCTCCAACTGTTCTCCAATTTTGCCCAATTCCGCTCTAATTTGTGCCCCTTTTGGTCTCCTTTGTCCCGATTTTGTCCAACTTTTCTCCAATTTTGCCCAATTCTGCTCTAATTTCTGCCGATTTTCTCCAACTTTTCTCCAATTTTGCCCAATTCCGCTCTAATTTCTGCCGATTTCGTCCAACTTTTCTCCAATTTTGCCCAATTCCGCTCTAATTTCTGCCGATTTTCTCCAACTTTTCTCCAATTTTGCCCAATTCCTCTCTAATTTGTGCCACTTTTGGTCTCTTTTGTCCCGATTTTGTCCAACTTTTCTCCAATTTTGCCCAATTCCTCTCTAATTTCTGCCGATTTTCTCCAACTTTTCTCCAATTTTGCCCAATTCCGCTCTAATTTCTGCCGATTTTCTCCAACTTTTCTCCAATTTTGCCCAATTCTGCTCTAATTTGTGCCGATTTTCTCCAACTTTTCTCCAATTTTGCCCAATTCCGCTCTATTTTCTGTCGATTTTCTCCAACTTTTCTCCAATTTTGCCCAATTCCGCTCTAATTTGTGCCGATTTTCTCCAACTTTTCTCCAATTTTGCCCAATTCCGCTCTAATTTGTGCCGATTTTCTCCAACTTTTCTCCAATTTTGCCCAATTCCGCTCTAATTTCTGCCGATTTTCTCCAACTTTTCTCCAATTTTGCCCAATTCCGCTCTAATTTGTGCCACTTTTGGTCTCTTTTGTGCCGATTTTCTCCAACTGTTCTCCAATTTTGCCCAATTCCGCTCTAATTTGTGCCCCTTTTGGTCTCCTTTGTCCCGATTTTGTCCAACTTTTCTCCAATTTTGCCCAATTCTGCTCTAATTTCTGCCGATTTTCTCCAACTTTTCTCCAATTTTGCCCAATTCCGCTCTAATTTCTGCCGATTTCGTCCAACTTTTCTCCAATTTTGCCCAATTCCGCTCTAATTTCTGCCGATTTTCTCCAACTTTTCTCCAATTTTGCCCAATTCCTCTCTAATTTGTGCCACTTTTGGTCTCTTTTGTCCCGATTTTCTCCAACTTTTCTCCAATTTTGCCCAATTCTGCTCTAATTTGTGCCGATTTTCTCCAACTTTTCTCCAATTTTGCCCAATTCCGCTCTAATTTCTGCCGATTTTCTCCAACTTTTCTCCAATTTTGCCCAATTCCTCTCTAATTTCTGCCGATTTTCTCCAACTTTTCTCCAATTTTGCCCAATTCCTCTCTAATTTGTGCCACTTTTGGTCTCTTTTGTCCCGATTTTGTCCAACTTTTCTCCAATTTTGCCCAATTCCGCTCTAATTTCTGCCGATTTTCTCCAACTTTTCTCCAATTTTGCCCAATTCCTCTCTAATTTGTGCCACTTTTGGTCTCTTTTGTCCCGATTTTGTCCAACTTTTCTCTAATTTTGCCCAATTCCGCTCTAATTTGTGCCGATTTTCTCCAACTTTTCTCCAATTTTGCCCAATTCCGCTCTAATTTCTGCCGATTTTCTCCAACTTTTCTCCAATTTTGCCCAATTCCGCTCTAATTTCTGCCGATTTTCTCCAACTTTTCTCCAATTTTGCCCAATTCCTCTCTAATTTGTGCCCCTTTTGGTCTCCTTTGTCCCGATTTTGTCCAACTTTTCTCCAATTTTGCCCAATTCCGCTCTAATTTCTGCCGATTTTCTCCAACTTTTCTCCAATTTTGCCCAATTCCGCTCTAATTTGTGCCGATTTTCTCCAACTTTTCTCCAATTTTGCCCAATTCCGCTCTAATTTCTGCCGATTTCGTCCAATTTTTCTCCAATTTTGCCCAATTCCGCTCTAATTTCTGCCGATTTTCTCCAACTTTTCTCTAATTTTGCCCAATTCCGCTCTAATTTCTGCCGATTTTCTCCAACTTTTCTCCAATTTTGCCCAATTCCTCTCTAATTTGTGCCCCTTTTGGTCTCCTTTGTCCCGATTTTCTCCAACTTTTCTCCAATTTTGCCCAATTCTGCTCTAATTTCTGCCGATTTTCTCCAACTTTTCTCCAATTTTGCCCAATTCCGCTCTAATTTCTGCCGATTTTCTCCAACTTTTCTCCAATTTTGCCCAATTCTGCTCTAATTTCTGCCGATTTTCTCCAACTTTTCTCAAATTTTGCCCAATTCCGCTCTAATTTCTGCCGATTTTCTCCAACTTTTCTCCAATTTTGCCCAATTCCTCTCTAATTTGTGCCCCTTTTGGTCTCCTTTGTCCCGATTTTCTCCAACTTTTCTCCAATTTTGCCCAATTCCTCTCTAATTTGTCCCACTTTTGGTCTCCTTTGTCCCGATTTTGTCCAACTTTTCTCCAATTTTGCCCAATTCCTCTCTAATTTGTGCCCCTTTTGGTCTCTTTTGTCCCGATTTTGTCCAATTTTTCTCCAATTTTGCCCAATTCTGATCTAATTTGTGCTGATTTTCTCCAACTTTTCTCCAATTTTGCCCAATTCCTCTCTAATTTGTGCCACTTTTGGTCTCTTTTGTCCCGATTTTGTCCAACTTTTCTCTAATTTTGCCCAATTCTGCTCTAATTTCTGCCGATTTTGTCCAACTTTTCTCTAATTTTGCCCAATTCTGCTCTAATTTCTGCCGATTTTCTCCAACTTTTCTCCAAATTTGCCCAATTCTGCTCTAATTTTTGCCGATTTTGGCCAATTTTGGTCTAATTTGTGCCGATTTTGGTCTAATTTGTGCCGATTTTGGCCAATTTTGGTCTAATTTGTGCTGATTTTGGTCTAATTTGTGCCGATTTTGGCCAATTTTGGTTTAATTTTGAACGGTTTTGGTCTAATTTCTGCCAATTTTGGTCTCTTTTGTTCCGATTTTGGTCTAATTTGTGCCGATTTTGGCCAATTTTTCTCTAATTTTGCCCAATTCTGCTCTAATTTGTGCCGATTTTGTCCAACTTTTCTCTAATTTTGCCCAATTCCGCTCTAATTTCTGCCGATTTTCTCCAACTTTTCTCCAATTTTGCCCAATTCCTCTCTAATTTGTGCCCCTTTTGGTCTCCTTTGTCCCGATTTTGTCCAACTTTTCTCCAATTTTGCCCAATTCCGCTCTAATTTCTGCCGATTTTCTCCAACTTTTCTCCAATTTTGCCCAATTCCGCTCTAATTTGTGCCGATTTTGTCCAACTTTTCTCCAATTTTGCCCAATTCCTCTCTAATTTGTGCCCCTTTTGGTCTCTTTTGTGCCGATTTTGTCCAATTTTTCTCCAATTTTGCCCAATTCCGCTCTAATTTCTGCCGATTTTCTCCAACTTTTCTCCAATTTTGCCCAATTCCTCTCTAATTTGTGCCCCTTTTGGTCTCCTTTGTCCCGATTTTCTCCAACTTTTCTCCAATTTTCCCATTTTTCACCTCCCCCCCCCCAAATCCCCCCCCAAAAAGCGCCCAGCGCAGGAGGCGGCGCCGCAGCTCCGTGGCCAGCAGGTGGCGCTCTAGCGCCGTGCGTTGTAGCGCCCCCTGCCGGTGCTCCTGGGCACGGCGCACCAGGTACGGCAGCGCCGTCGCCTCCGGACCCACGGGCATCGACTTGAAGGCGGAGTAACCGGCACGGCCTGGAGGGGACAGCCCATAATAGTCACAGCACAGGGAACACATAGAGACACATAGAGAACATGACATCCCATAATAGCCACAGAGAGACCCCATAGAGACCCATAGAGACACATAGAGACCCCATAGAGACACATAGAGACCGTGACATCCCATAATAGCCACAGAGAGACCCCATAGAGACACATAGAGACACATAGAGACCCCATAGAGACACATAGAGACCGTGACATCCCATAATAGTCACAGAGAGACCCCATAGAGACCCATAGAGACACATAGAGACCCCATAGAGACACATAGAGACCGTGACATCCCATAATAGTCACAGCACAGGGAACACAGAGGGACCCATAGGGACACATAGAGACCGTGACATCCCATAATAGTCACAGCACAGGGAACACAGAGGGACCCATAGGGACACATAGGGACACATAGAGACCGTGACATCCCATAATAGTCACAGCACAGGGAACACAGAGGGACCCATAGAGACCCCCATACAGACACATAGAGACCCCATAGAGACCCATAGAGACCCCATAGAGACCCATAGAGACCGTGACATCCCATAATAGCCACAGAGAGACCCCATAGAGACCCCATAGAGACCCCATAGAGACCCCATAGTAACCATAACATCCCATAATAACCCCATAGGGAACCCACAGGGACCCATAGAGACCCCATAGTAACCATAACATCCCATAATAACCCCACAGTGACCCCATAGTAACCGTAACATCCCATAATAACCCCACAGTGACCCCATAGGGACCATAACATCCCATAACAACCCCATAGGGAACCCATAGGGACCCATAGAGACCCCATAGGAACCATAGCATCCCATAGTAACCCCATAGGGACCCCATAGGGACCCTAACATCCCATAATAACCACAGAGGGAATCCATAGGGACCCATAGAGACCCCATAGTAACCATAACATCCCATAATAACCCCATAGGGGACCCATAGAGACCCATAGTGACCCCATAGTAATCGTAACATCCCATAATAACCCCATAGGGACCCCATAGGGCCCCATAGAGACCCTATAGTAACCATAACATCCCATAATAACCCCATAGGGACCCACAGAGACCCCATAGTAACCATAACATCCCATAATAACCACATAGGGAACCCATAGGGACCCACAGAGACCCCATAGTAACCATAACATCCCATAATAACCCCAGAGGGACCCACAGAGACCCCATAGCAATCCTAACATCCCATAATAACCCCATAGGGAACCCATAGGGCCCCATAGAGACCCCATAGTAACCATAACATCCCATAATAACCCCATAGGGAACCCATAGGGACCCATAGAGACCCCATAGTAACCATAACATCCCATAATAACCCCATAGGGACCCCATAGTAACCATAACATCCCATAATAACCCCATAGGGACCCACAGAGACCCCATAGCAACCCTAACATCCCATAATAACCCCATAGGGAACACATAGGGACCCCATAGTAACCCTAACATCCCATAATAACCCCATAGGGACCCCATAGTAACCATAACATCCCATAATAACCCCATAGGGACCCACAGAGACCCCATAGTAACCATAACATCCCATAATAACCCCATAGTGACCCCATAGTAACCCTAACATCCCATAATAACCCCATAGAGAACCCATAGGGACCCATAGAGACCCCATAGTAACCATAACATCCCATAATAACCCCATAGTGACCCCATAGTAACCATAACATCCCATAATAACCCCATAGGGAACCCATAGGGCCCCATAGAGACCCCATAGTAACCATAACATCCCATAATAACCCCATAGGGAACCCATAGGGCCCCATAGAGACCCCATAGTAACCATAACATCCCATAATAACCCCATAGGGAACCCATAGGGACCCATAGAGACCCCATAGTAACCATAACATCCCATAATAACCCCATAGGGACCCCATAGTAACCATAACATCCCATAATAACCCCATAGGGACCCACAGAGACCCCATAGCAACCCTAACATCCCATAATAACCCCATAGGGAACACATAGGGACCCCATAGTAACCCTAACATCCCATAATAACCCCATAGGGACCCCATAGTAACCATAACATCCCATAATAACCCCATAGGGACCCACAGAGACCCCATAGCAACCCTAACATCCCATAATAACCCCATAGGGAACCCATAGGGACCGCATAGTAACCCTAACATCCCATAATAACCCCATAGGGACCCCATAGTAACCATAACATCCCATAATAACCCCATAGGGACCCACAGAGACCCCATAGCAACCCTAACATCCCATAATAACCCCATAGGGAACCCATAGGGACCGCATAGTAACCCTAACATCCCATAATAACCCCATAGGGACCCCATAGTAACCATAACATCCCATAATAACCCCATAGGGACCCACAGAGACCCCATAGCAACCCTAACATCCCATAATAACCCCATAGGGAACCCATAGGGACCCATAGAGACCCCATAGTAACCCTAACATCCCATAATAACCCCATAGGGACCCAATAGGACCATAACATCCCATAACAGCCCCATAGGGACCCCATAGGGCCCCATAGAGACCCCATAGTAACCATAACATCCTATAATAACCCCATAGGGAACCCATAGGGACCCATAGAGACCCATAGTGACCCCATAGTAACCGTAACATCCCATAATAACCCCATAGGGACCCCATAGGGCCCCATAGAGACCCCATAGTAACCATAACATCCTATAATAACCCCATAGGGACCCCATAGGGCCCCATAGAGACCCCATAGTAACCCTAACACCCCATAATAACCCCAGAGGCACCCCACAGCTCACCCAGCTCCAGGCTCACGTGATCGCACATCCCATAGAGCTGCCCGAAGCAGACCCCGCCGGCCCGGCGTGGGATGCCCAAGGCCTCCATGCTGCCATGGCAACGGCCACATCCCATAATGAGCCCATGGTAACCCCATGGTACCCGTAACATCCCATAATGACCCCATGGTAACCCCATGGTACCCGTAACATCCCATAATGAGCCCATGGTAACCCCATAGTAACCGTAACATCCCATAATGACCCCATGGTAACCCCATAGTAACCGTAACATCCCATAATGAGCCCATGGTAACCCCATAGTAACCGTAACATCCCATAATGAGCCCATGGTAACCCCATAGTAACCGTAACATCCCATAATGACCCCATGGTAACCCCATAGCAACCGTAACATCCCATAATGACCCCATGGTAACCCCATGGTAACCGTAACATCCCATAATGAGCCCATGGTAACCCCATAGTAACCATAACATCCCATAATGACCCCATGGTAACCCCATGGTACCCGTAACATCCCATAATGACCCCATGGTAACCCCATGGTAACCGTAACATCCCATAATGACCCCATGGTAACCCCATAGCAACCGTAACATCCCATAATGACCCCATGGTAACCCCATGGTAACCGTAACATCCCATAATGAGCCCATGGTAACCCCATGGTAACCGTAACATCCCATAATGACCCCATGGTAACCCCATGGTAACCGTAACATCCCATAATGACCCCATGGTAACCCCATGGTAACCGTAACATCCCATAATGACCCCATGGTAACCCCATAGTAACCGTAACATCCCATAATGACCCCATGGTAACCCCATAGCAACCGTAACATCCCATAATGACCCCATGGTAACCCCATAGTAACCGTAACATCCCATAATGACCCCATAGCGCCCCATAGACACCCCATGGTGCCCCATAGACACCCTATAGCCCCCCCTAGATTCCAATAGCACCCCATAGCGCCCCATAGCGCCCCATAGACACCCCATAGCGCCCCATAGACACCCCATAGCACCCCATAGACACCCCATAGCGCCCCATAGACACCCCATAGCTCCCCATAGACACCCCATGGTGCCCCATAGACACCCTATAGCCCCCCCTAGACTCCAATAGCACCCCATAGACACCCCATAGCACCCCATAGACACCCCATAGCGCCCCATAGACACCCCATAGCGCCCCATAGGCACCCCATACCGCCCCATAGAAACCCCATAGCATCCCATAGAAACCCCATAGCACCCCATAGACACCCCATAGCGCCCCATAGAAACCCCATAGCACCCCATAGACACCACATAGCACCCCATAGACACCCCATAGCACCCCATAGACACCCCATAGCGCCCCATAGACACCCCATAGACACCCCATAGCACCCCATAGACACCCCATAGCGCCCCATAGACACCCCATAGACACCCCATAGCACCCCATAGACACCCCATAGCACCCCATAGACACCCCATAGCGCCCCATAGACACCCCATAGTGCCCCATAGACACCCCATAGCACCCCATAGACACCCCATAGCACCCCATAGACACCCCATAGCGCCCCATAGACACCCCATAGGTCCCCACAGACACCCCATAGCGCCCCATAGACACCCCATAGCACCCCATAGACACCCCATAGCGCCCCATAGACACCCCATAGCGCCCCATAGACACCGCATAGACACCCCATAGAGCCCTATAGACACCCCACAGCACCCCACAGACACCCCATAGCACCCCATAGACACCCCATAGCACCCCATAGACACCCCATAGCGCCCCACATGTGGGGCAGACCCACCGCTGCACCGCCTGCATCACCGAGGCCTCGTTGTGAGTGGCCACCATGAGCCGGGCCTGATCCTGAACCACCAGCGCCAGCGCCAGCTCCAGGCAGGCCCCATAGCTATGGGGTGAGACCCATAGAGACCCATTGGGACCCATAGAGACACATTGGGACCCATAGAGACCCATTGGGACCCATAGAGACACATTGGGACCCATAGAGACCCATAGAGACCCATAGAGACCCCATAGAAACCCATAGAGACCCCATAGAGACCCATAGAGACCCATAGAGACCCATAGAGACCCCATAGAGACCCATAGAAACCCATAGAGACCCCATAGAGACCCATAGAGACCCATAGAGACCCCATAAAGACCCATAGAGACCCATAGAGACCCATAGAGACACATAGAGACCCATAGAGACCCATAGAGACCCATAGAGACCCCATAGGGACCCATAGAGACCCCATAGAGACCCGTAGAGCCTCATAGGGACCCATAGAGACCCATAGAGACCCATAGAGACCCCATGGGGACCCATAGAGACCCCACAGGGACCCGTAGAGCCTCATAGGGACCCATAGAGACCCATAGAGACCCCATGGGGACCCATAGAGACCCCACAGGGACCCGTAGAGCCTCATAGGGACCCATAGAGACCCATAGAGACCCCATGGGGACCCATAGAGACCCCATAGGGACCATAAAGACCCATTGGGACCCATAGAGACCCCATAGAGACCTGTAGAGCCTCATACGGACCCATAGGGACCCATAGAGACCCATAGGGACCCATAGAGACCCATAGAGACCCATAGGGACCCATAGGGACCCATAGGGACCCATAGAGACCCATAGAGCCCCATAGAGACCCATAGCGACCCATAGAGACCCCATAGAAACCCATAGAGACCCCATAGAGACCCATAGAGACCCATAGAGACCCCATAGCCCCACCTGATGTGCGTGGCCTCCAATGTGGGGTGCAAGGGGTCCGGGACCCCCAACTTGCGGGCCCGGAGCCGCTCCTCCTCCAGGTACGCCCCTCGGACCAGCTTCACCCCATAGCGCACCCCATAGCGCCGGGCCCACAAGGCCTCCATGGTCAGCACCTGCTCAGCGCCCTGCCCCATAGAGACCCAGGTGTGGGGCTGCCCCATAGGGACCCATAGAGACCCAGGTGTGGGGCTGCCCCATAGAGACCCCACAGGGACCCATAGAGACCCCATAGAGACCCCATAGAGACCCCATAGAGACCCATGGAGACCCCATAGAGACCCATAGAGACCCATGGACACCCCAGAGAGCCCCCATAAAGACCCATAGAGACTCCATAGAGATCCCATAGAGACCCCATAGAGATCCCATAGAGACCCATAGGGACCCATAGAGACACATAGAGACCCATAGAGACACATAGAGACCCATAGAGACCCATAGAGACCCCATAGAGACCCATAGAGACCCATAGAGATCCCATAGAGACCCCATAAAGACCCATAGAGACCCATAGAGACCCATAGAGACCCCATAAAGACCCATAGAGACCCATAGAGACCCATAGAGACCCATAGAGACCCATAGAGACCCCATAGAGACCCATAGAGACCCATAGAGATCCCATAGAGACCCCATAGACCCCCCATAGAGACCCATAGACACTCCATAGAGACCCCATAGAGACCCCATAGGGCTCCATAGACACCCATAAAGCCCCATAGAGCCCCATAGAGCTCCCCAGGGACCCATAGAGCACCCCCCCACACACTTCGCCCCACATCAATGGGGCTGCCCCATAGCGCCCCCTCACGCACGCGCACGTAGGCCTGCACCGTGCTCCAGACGCGAGGCTCCGCCCCCCGGTTGTGTCGGCCAATCAGAGCGAGGGTGAGGAGCCGCAACGCCCCCTGCAGGTGGCTCTGCTCCGCGTCCACCATGAGCGTCACCCCCTGCCCCACGGCGGCCTGCGGGAGCCCCATTGATTCTATGGGGCTGGACCCACATCCCGACCCATTGATTCTATGGGGCTGACCCATTGATTCTATGGGGCTGCCTCATTGATTCTATGGGGCTGGACCCACATCCCGACCCATTGATTCTATGGGGCTGACCCATTGATTCTATGGGGCTGGAACCAAATTCGGACCCATTGATTCTATGGGGCTGACCCATTGATTCTATGGGGCTGGACCCACATCCGGACCCATTGATTCTATGGGGCTGACCCACTGATTCTATGGGGCTGGACCCACATCAGGACCCATTGATTCTATGGGGCTGCCTCATTGATTCTATGGGGCTGGACCCACATCCGGACCCATTGATTCTATGGGGCTGACCCATTGATTCTATAGGGCTGGACCCACATCCGGACCCATTGATTCTATGGGGTTGACCCATTGATTCTATGGGGCTGACCCATTGATTCTATGGGGCTGGAACCACATCGAGACGCATTGATTCTATGGGGCTGGACCCACATCCGGACCCATTGATTCTATGGGGCTGACCCATTGATTCTATGGGGCTGGACCCACATCCGGACCCATTGATTCTATGGGGCTGACCCATTGATTCTATGGGGCTGGACCCACATCCGGACCCATTGATTCTATGGGGCTGACCCATTGATTCTATGGGGCTGGACACACATCCCGACCCATTGATTATATGGGGCTGACCCACTGATTCTATAGGGCTGACCCATTGATTCTATGGGGCTGGAACCACATCGAGACGCATTGATTCTATGGGGCTGGACCCACATCCGGACCCATTGATTCTATGGGCCTGACCCATTGATTCTATGGGGCTGCCCCACATTGAGACGCATTGATTCTATGGGGCTGACCCACTGATTCTATGGGGCTGGACCCAAATCCGGACCCATTGATTCTATGGGGCTGCCTCATTGATTCTATGGGGCTGGACCCACATCCGGACCCATTGATTCTATGGGGCTGACCCATTGATTCTATAGGGCTGGACCCACATCCGGACCCATTGATTCTATGGGGTTGACCCATTGATTCGATGGGGCTGACCCATTGATTCTATGGGGCTGGAACCACATCCGGACCCATTGATTCTATGGGGCTGACCCATTGATTCTATGGGGCTGGAACCACATCCCGACCCATTGATTCTATGGGGCTGACTCACTGATTCTATAGGGCTGGACCCACATCCGGACCCATTGATTCTATGGGGCTGACCCATTGATTCTATGGGGCTGGACCCACATCCGGACCCATTGATTCTATGGGGCTGACCCATTGATTCTATGGGGCTGGAACCACATCCGGACCCATTGATTCTATGGGGTTGACCCATTGATTCTATGGGGCTGACCCATTGATTCTATGGGGCTGGAACCACATCGAGACGCATTGATTCTATGGGGCTGGACCCACATCCGGACCCATTGATTCTATGGGGCTGACCCATTGATTCTATGGGGCTGGACCCACATCCGGACCCATTGATTCTATGGGGCTGACCCATTGATTCTATGGGGCTGGAACCACATCCGGACCCATTGATTCTATGGGGCTGACCCACTGATTCTATGGGGCTGGACCCAAATCCGGACCCATTGATTCTATGGGGCTGCCTCATTGATTCTATGGGGCTGGACCCACATCCGGACCCATTGATTCTATGGGGCTGACCCATTGATTCTATAGGGCTGGACCCACATCCGGACCCATTGATTCTATGGGGTTGACCCATTGATTCGATGGGGCTGACCCATTGATTCTATGGGGCTGGAACCACATCCGGACCCATTGATTCTATGGGGCTGACCCATTGATTCTATAGGGCTGGAACCACATCCCGACCCATTGATTCTATGGGGCTGACTCACTGATTCTATAGGGCTGGACCCACATCGGGACCCATTGATTCTATGGGGTTGACCCATTCATTCTATGGGGCTGGACCCACATCCCGACCCATTGATTCTATGGGGCTGGACCCACATCGAGACCCTTTGATTCTATGGGGCTGACCCATTGATTCTATGGGGCTGGAACCACATCCCGACCCATTGATTCTATGGGGTTGACCCACTGATTCGATGGGGCTGACCCATTGATTCTACAGGGCTGGACCCACATCGGGACCCATTGATTCTATGGGTCTGACCCATTGATTCTATGGGTCTGGACCCACATCGGGACCCATCGATTCTATGGGGTTGACCCATTGATTCGATGGGGCTGACCCATAGATTCTATGGGGCTGGACCCACATCGGGACCCACTGATTCTATGGGGCTGACCCATTGATTCTATGGGGCTGGACACACATCGAGACCCTTTGATTCTATGGGGCTGAAACATTGATTCTATGGGGCTGACCCATTGATTCTATGGGGCTGGAACCACATCCGGACCCATTGATTCTATGGGGCTGACCCATTGATTCTATGGGGCTGGACACACATCCCGACCCATCGATTCTATGGGGTTGACCCATTGATTCGATGGGGCTGACCCATTGATTCTATGGGGCTGGACCCACATCGGGACCCATTGATTCTATGGGGCTGACCCATTGATTCTATGGGGCTGGACCGACATCAAGACCCATTGATTCTATGGGGCTGGGCCCACATCGAGACCCATTGATTCTATGGGGCTGGACCCACATCGGGACCCATTGATTCTATGGGGCTGCCCCACATCTCACCTGGGCCACGCTGTCCAAGCGCCGCAGGGAGACCCCAAAGTGTTGGTTCTGCTGCGGGGTCAGGAATGGCAGGGAGGGAGCAATCTATGGGGCAGACCCACAAGTTAGGGGGCTCACTGGGGTCTATGGGGCAGGATATGGGTCACATTGGGATCTACGGGGCATTTTATGGGGCACATTGGGGCCTATGGGGCAGGATATGGGCCTCATCGGGATCTATAGGGCATGGTATGGGGCACGCTGGGGTCTATGGGGCAGGATATGGGGCTCACTGTGTTCTATGGGGGAGGTTATGGGGCTCACTGGGTTCTATGGGGCAGCTTATGGGCACATTGGGCGCTATGGGGCAGGTTAGGGGGCTCATCGGGCTCTATGGGGCAGCTTATGGGGCTCATCGGGCTCTATGGGGCAGCTTATGGGGCTCTATGGGGCAGCTTATGGGGCTCACTGGGCTCTATGGGGCAGGCTGTGAGGCACATTGAGTTCTATGGGGCAGGTTATGGGGCTCATCGGGCTCCATGGGGCAGCTTATGGGGTTCTATGGGGCAAGCTATGGGGCTCAGCCCCACACGTGTGGGTCAGGCCCCACCTTGCCCCCCATGGCCGCAATGATGAACTCCGGCGTCACTTTGGTACCCGGCTCCTGCATCCGCTGCTGGATGATGGCCTATGGGGAGATGTGGGGCTCACTTATGGGGCTGGGGGGGGGGGGTGTGGCCCCTGCCCCATAGATTCTATGGGGCAGCCCCATAACTCACGCAGAGATCGGCGTCCATCATGGCCGTCACCTTCAGCTGCATCATGGCCCCGGGGCCCGTGGCCGCCGCCAGCCCCACACATTCCAGGGCAGCCCCATGGTTGGCCTCGAACCAGGCCTCGCTGCCCCACACATGGGTGGAGATGTGGGGCAGGGCCCAGAACCCGCCCCATAGACCCCAATGGCACCCATACGCCACCCCATAGCACCCATAGCCCACCCCACTGCCACCCCATAGCCCTGCCCCATAGACCCCAATGCGCCCCATAACCCACCCCATAGCACCCCATAACCCTGCCCCACACACCCCATAGCGCCCCATAACCCCCCCCATAACCCACTCCACAGCACCCCATAACCCTGCCCCATAGCACCCCATAACTCCCCCCCATAACCCACCCCATAGCACCCCATAACCCCCCCATAGCACCCCATAACCCACCCCATAGCACCCCATAACCCACCCCATAGCACCCCATAACCCCCCCATAGCACCCCATAACCCCCCCATAACCCACCCCATAACCCCCCCCATAACCCCCCCATAGCACCCCATAACCCCCCCATAACCCACCCCATAGCACCCTATAACCCCCCCATAGCACCCCATAACCCCCCCATAACCCACCCCATAGCACCCCATAACCCCCCCCATAACCCACCCCATAACCCACCCCATAGCACCCCATAACCCCCCCATAACCCCCCCATAGCACCCCATAACCCCCCCCATAACCCTGCCCCATAGCACCCCATAACCCCCGCATAACCCACCCCATAGCACCCCATAACCCCCCCATAACCCCACCCCATAACCCCCCCCATAACCCTGCCCCATAGCACCCCATAACCCCCCCATAACCCACCCCATAGCACCCTATAACCCCCCCATAGCACCCCATAACCCCCCCATAACCCACCCCATAGCACCCCATAACCCCCCCCATAACCCACCCCATAACCCACCCCATAGCACCCCATAACCCCCCCCATAACCCCCCCATAGCACCCCATAACCCCCCCCATAACCCTGCCCCATAGCACCCCATAACCCCCCCATAACCCACCACATAGCACCCCATAACCCCCCCATAACCCCACCCCATAACCCCCCCCATAACCCTGCCCCATAGCACCCCATAACCCCCCCATAACCCACCCCATAGCACCCCATAACCCCCCCATAGCACCCCATAACCCCCCCATAACCCACCCCATAGCACCCCATAACCCCCCCATAGCACCCCATAACGCCCCATAACCCACCCTATAGCACCCCATAACCTCCCCCATAACCCCACCCCATAGCACCCCATAACCCCCCCATAGCACCCCATAACCCCCCCCATAACCCACCCCATAACCCCCCCATAACCCACCCCATAGCACCCCATAACCCCCCCATAGCACCCCATAACCCCCCCCATAACCCACCCCATAACCCCCCCCATAACCCACCCCATAGCACCCCATAACCCCCCCATAACCAACCCCATAGCACCCCATAACCCCCCCATAGCACCCCATAACCCCCCCCATAACCCCCCCATAACCCCCCCATAACCCACCCCATAACCCACCCCATAACCCCTCCATAGCACCCCATAACCCCCCCATAACCCACCCCATAGCACCCCATAACCCCACCCCCCATAACCCCGCCCCCCATAACCCCACCCCCTCCCCCCCCCCTCGTCGCCCCCTGGCGGCGCTCACCCTCCGCCGCCCCTCCCCCCGGGGCTCTCGCAGGGGAGGGCGAGGGCGGGGCCGAGCCCCTCCCCCCGCAGCCTCGCGGCCGCCGCCAGGAACCGGGAGGGGGAGGGGCCGGCAACGAACTGGGAGTAAAGGAGGGAGCGGAGGGGGGGAGGGGCGGCGGGGAGGAGCTGGGGGGGAGGGGAGATACAGAGACACATTGGGACCCATAGGGACCCATAGAGACCCATAGGGACCCATAGAGATACATAGAGATACATAGGGACCCATAGAGACCCATAGAGACCCATAGAGACACATAGAGACACATAGAGATACATAGAGACCCATAGAGACACATAGGGACACATAGAGACACATAGAGACACATAGAGACCCATAGAGATACATAGGGACCCATAGAGATACATAGAGACCCATAGAGACACATAGAGACCCATAGAGACCCCTAGAGATACATAGAGACCCATAGGGACCCATAGAGAGACATAGAGACCCATAGGGACCCATAGAGACACATAGAGACACATAGGGACACATAGAGACACATAGAGACCCATAGAGACCCATAGAGACCCATAGCCCCCCCCCCCGGCCCCATAGAACCCACCCCCCATGGAGCCCCATAGAACCCCATAGAACCCCATAGAAACCCCTAGATCCCACCCCATAGACTCCCATAGACTCCCCCCCGCCCCATAGACCCCACCCCATAGAGCCCCATAGAACCCCCTAGACCCCTCCCCATAGATCCCCATAGAGCTCCATAGAGCTCCATAGATCCCCATAGAACCCCATAGAGCCCCATAGCGCGTGCCCCATAGAGCCCCATAGACCCCCCCCGCCCCATAGACCCCACCCCATAGAGCCCCATAGAGCCCCATAGACCTCACCCCATAGAGCCCCATAGAGCCCCATAGAACCCCATAGAGCCCCATAGACCCCACCCCATAGAGCCCCATAGAGTCCCATAGAACCCCATAGCACCCCCCGCCCCATAGACCCCACCCCATAGAGCCCCATAGACCCCACCCCATAGAGCCCCATAGAGCCCCATAGAACCCCATAGAGCCCACCCCATAGAGCCCTATAGAGCCCCATAGAACCCCATAGACCCCACCCCATCAAGCCCCATAGACCCCCATAGACCCCACCCCATAGAGCCCCATAGAACCCCATAGAACCCCATAGAGCCCCATAGAACCCCATAGAGCCCCATAGAACCCCATAGACCTCACTACATAGAGCCCCATAGAACCCCATAGAGCCCCATAGACCCCACCCCATAGAGCCCCATAGAGCCCCATAGAGCCCCATAGACCCCCATAGAACCCCATAGAGCCCCATAGAACCCCATAGAGCCCCATAGACCCCCATAGACCCCACCCCATAGAGCCCCATAGAGCCCCATAGACCCCCATAGACCCCACCCCATAGAGCCCCATAGAACCCCATAGACCCCCATAGACCCCACCCCATAGAACCCCATAGACCCCCATAGAACCCCATAGACCCCCATAGAGCCCCATAGACCCCCATACACCCCACCCCATAGAGCCCCATAGAACCCCATAGACACCACCCCATAGAACCCCATAGAACCCCATAGACCCCACCCCATAGAACCCCATAGAGCCCATAGAACCCCATAGACCCCACCCCATAGAACCCCATAGACCCCCATAGAGCCCCATAGACCCCCATACACCCCACCCCATAGAGCCCCATAGACCCCCATAGACACCCCATAGACCCCCATACACCCCCATACACCCCACCCCATAGAGCCCCATAGAACCCCATAGACCCCCATAGACCCCCATAGACCCCCATAGACTCCCATAGACCCCCATAGCCCCGCCCCATAGCCCCACCCCCCCCCCCCATGGAGCCCCTCCCCCCCCTCACCGTTCCCGCGCTCCGCACGAGGCGGGGCCGCGCGCAAATCCCCAGCACGAGCAGGGCCCGCAGCAGCTCCCGCGCGCTCCGGAGCCGCAGCCCCGCCCCCCCCGAGAGGTCCAGGCCGGGGGGAGGGGCAGGGGGGAAGGGACCCGGACCCACGGAGCCCTGACCCATAGAGCCCTGCCCTATAGAGACCGGACCCATAGATCCCTGCCCTATAGATCCCTGCCCCATAGATCCCTGCCCTATAGATCCCTGCCCCATAGAGCCCGGACCCATAGAGCCCGGACCCATAGAGACCTGACCTATAGATCCCTGCCCTATAGATCCCTGCCCCATAGAGACCGGACCCATAGATCCTGAGCCCTGCCCCATAGAGACCGGACCCATAGAGCCCGGACCCATAGAAACCTGACCCATAGAAACCGGACCCATAGAGCCTGAGCCCTGCCCCATAGAGACCGGACCCATAGAGAGCGGACCCATAGAGACCGGACCCATAGAGCCTGAGCCCTGACCCATAGAGACCGGACCCATAGAGACCGGACCCATAGAGACCGGACCCATAGAGCCTGAGCCCTGCCCTATAGATCCCTGCCCTATAGATCCCTGCCCCATAGAGCCCGGACCCACGGAGCCCTGACCCATAGAGACCGGACCCATAGAGACCGGACCCATAGAGACCGGACCCATAGAGCCTGAGCCCTGCCCTATAGATCCCTGCCCTATAGATCCCTGCCCCATAGAGCCCGGACCCACGGAGCCCTGACCCATAGAGACCGGACCCATAGAGACCGGACCCATAGAGCCCTGCCCTATAGATCCCTGCCCCATACAGACCGGACCCATAGAGCCCTGACCCATAGAGAGCGGACCCATAGAAACCGGACCCATAGAGAGCGGACCCATAGAGCCTGAGCCCTGCCCCATAGATCCTGAGCCCTGCCCCATAGATCCTGAGCCCTGACCCATAGATCCTGAGCCCTGACCCATAGAGCTCTGACCCATAGAGACCTGACCCATGGAGCCCTGCCCCATAGATCCTGATCCCTGACCCATAGATCCGTGCCCCATAGATCCTGATCCCTGCCCCATGGAGCCTGATCCCTGCCCCATAGATCCCTGCCCCATAGATCCGTGCGCCATAGAGCCCTGCCCCATAGATCCTTGCCCTATAGATCCCTGCCCCACAGATCCCCCCCCCAGTTTCTGCCCCCCAGAGCCCCCGAGCCGCTCCTGCCCCATAGCGCCTGTGCAAAGGTCGGGGCCCACTCTGCGGCTGGGCTTTAAATGGGAGCTCCCGCCCCATAGATACACATTAACCCGGCCCCACACGGGTCAGTGCCCCACAGCGTGGGGTCAATGGGAGAGGGTGTTATGGAGCACGCTGTCGGGTGCGCTACGGGGCACGCAATGGGGCACACTATGGGGCACGCTATGGGGGACGGTATGGGGCGTGCTATGGGGCACGCTATGGGGCACACTATGGGGGACGGTATGGGGCGTGCTATGGGGCACACTATGGGGCGTGCTATGGGGCACGCTGTGGGGCACACCATGAGACACACTATGGGGCACGCTATGGGGCGTGCTATGGGGCACACTGTGGGGCGTGCTATGGGGCACACTATGGGGCGTGCTATGGGGCGTGCTATGGGGCACGCTATGGGGCACGCCATGAGGCACGCTATGGGGCACGCTATGGGGCACGCTATGGGGCACGCTATGGGGCACACCATGAGGCACGCTATGGGGTGTGCTATGGGGCACACTATGGGGCGTGCTAAGGGGCACACTATGGGGCACGCTATGGGGCGTGCTATGGGGCACGCTATGGGGCACGCCATGAGGCATGCTATGGGGCACACTGTGCAGTGCTATGGGGCACACTATGTGGCAGCTCTATGGGGCGCGCTATGGGGCACGCTATGGGCAGGGCTATGGGACACGCTATGGGGCATGCCGTGGGGCACACAATGGGGCACGCAATGCGGCGCTATGGGGCAGGTTCCAACCCACCCTCCCCCCCGCCCCCCATCACCCCCCATTAACTCAGCCCCACACACATCACAACGAGCTCATGGGATGCTTTATTCTCTACGGTTCAGCGCTATGGGGCAATCAATGGGGTGCGCTATGGGGCAGGGGTCCACCACCACCATTCACTCAGCCCCATATGGGCCAATGCTGCCCATAATGGGGCTTATGGGGGAGAGAGGTTGTGGCTATGGGGCACTATGGGGAGCGCTATGGGGAGTGCTATGGGGTAGGCTATGGGGCAGGCTATGGGGCGCTATGGGGCAGGCTATGGGGTGGGCTATGAAGCAGGCTATGGGGCGCTATGGGGCGCTATGGGATGCTATGGGGCAGGCTATGGGGCAGGCTATGGGGCAGGCTATGGGGCGCTATGGGGCAGGCTATGGGGCGCTATGGGTCAGTAGTTGGAGCCTCGTTCCTGTTGCCGGTAGCCGCCGCGTCTCAGGTATCCTCCATCCCCTTTGCGGTACCCGTCCTTCTGGTCTATGGGGCGAGAAAGAGGGGTGAGATGTGGGGCAGGAGCTATGGGGCAGAGATCTATGGGGCAGGATCTATGGGGTGGGATTTATGGGGCAGAGATCTATGGGGCAGGAGCTATGGGGTGGGATCTATGGGGCAGGATCTACAGGGTGGGATTTATGGGGCAGAGATCTATGGGGCAGGAGCTATGAGGTGGGATCTATGGGGCAGGAGCTATGGGGTGGGATCTGTAAGGTGGGATCTATGGGGCGAGATCTATGGGGCAGGAGCTATGGGGTGGGATCTATGGGGTGGGAACTATAGAGTGGGATTTATGGGGCAGAGATCTATGGGGCAGGAGCTATGGGGTGGGATCTGTGGGGTGGGAACTATAGGGTGGGATTTATGGGGCAGAGATCTATGGGGCAGGAGCTATGGGGCAGAGATCTATGGGGCAGGAGCTACAGGGTGGGATTTATGGGGCAGGAGCTATGGGGTGGGATCTATGGGGTGAGATCTACAGGGATTTATGGGGCAGAGATCTATGGGGCAGAGATCTATGGGGCAGGATCTATGGGGTGGGATCTATGGGTCGGGATCTACAGGGTGGGATTTATGGGGCAGAGATCTATGGGGCAGGAGCTATGGGGTGGGATCTATGGGGCAGGAGCTATGGGGTGGGATCTATGGGGCAGGAGCTATGGGGTGGGATCTGTAAGGTGGGATCTATGGGGCAGAGATCTATGGGGCAGGAGCTATGGTGCAGAGATCTATGGGGCAGGATCTACAGGGTGGGATTTATGGGGCAGGAGCTATGGGGTGGGATCTGTGGGGTGGGAACTATAGGGTGGGATTTATGGGGCAGAGATCTATGGGGCAGGAGCTACAGGGTGGGATTTATGGGGCAGGAGCTATGAGGTGGGATCTATGGGGTGAGATCTACAGGGATTTATGGGGCAGAGATCTATGGGGCAGAGATCTATGGGGCAGGATCTATGGGGTGGGATCTATGGGGCGGGATCTACAGGGTGGGATTTATGGGGCAGAGATCTATGGGGCAGGAGCTATGGGGCGGGATCTATTGGGTAGGAGCTATGGGGCAGGATCTACAGGGTGGGATCTATGGGGCAGAGATCTATGGGGCAGGAGCTATGGGGTGGGATCTATGGGGCGGGATCTACAGGGTGGGATTTATGGGGCAGAAATCTATGGGGCAGGATCTATAAGGTGGGATCTATGGGGCAGAGATCTATGGGGCAAGAGCTATGGGGTGGGATCTATGGGGCAGGATCTATAAGGTGGGATCTATGGGGCAGGGATCTATGGGGAAGAGATCTATGGGGCAGGAGCTATGGGGTGGGATCTCTAAGGTGGGATCTATGGGGCAGAGATCTATGGGGCAGGAGCTATGGGGTGGGATCTATAAGGTGGGATCTATGGGGCAGAGATCTATGGGGCAGGAGCTATGGGGTGGGATCTATGGGGTGAGATCTACAGGGTGGGATTTATGGGGCAGAGATCTATGGGGTGTATATGGGTCCCTATGTGTCCCTATGTGTCTCTATGGGTCTCTATGGGTCCCTATGGGTCGCTATGTGTCTCTATGTGTCTCTATGGGTCTCTATGTGTCCCTATGGGTCGCTATGGGTCTCTATGTGTCCCTATGTGTCTCTATGGGTCCCTATGGGTCTCTATGGGTCTCTATGGGTCCCTATGGGTTGCTATGGGTCCCTATGTGTCCCTATGTGTCTCTATGGGTCCCTATGGGTCTCTATGGGTCGCTATGGGTCGCTATGGGTCCCACCTCGGAAGTACCCCCCATAGGAGCCCTGTTTGTGGTCCAGGACGCGCTCGTTGTTCTCCATGAGGGTCCCCAACTTCTCAGCCAATTGCAGGGCCAGGTTCTGTTGGGGGGTGGGCTCCGTGCGATGCATCTGCACCGTCTGCGTGGGCTGGTCCAGGGACGCCTATGGGGCAGGAGGGGCGGCGCTTAGGGGGCAGCCCCATAGCGAGCCCCACAAGTCATAGGGAAGAGCCCCAATGCAATGCAATGGGGATGCGGCGTCAATCAGAGCATCCTCACTGCCATAGGGTACCACTGTGATCGAAGCATAGGGTAACGCTATGGGGCTGCCCCATAGCGAGCCCCCCAAGTCATAGGGAAGAGCTCCAATGAAGGGCTATGGGGCTGCCCCATAGCGAGCCCCACAAGTCATAGGGAAGGGATCCAATGCAATGCAATGGGGATGCGGTGTGCATCAGAGCATCCTCACTGCCATAGGGTACCACTGTGATCTAAGCATAGGGTAACGCTATGGGGCTGCCCCATAGCGAGCTCCCTGAGGCGTAAGAAAGGGCTCCAAAGAAGGGCTATGGGGCTGCCCCATAGCGAGCCCCACAAGTCATAGGGTAGGGCTCCAATGCAATGCAATGGGGATGCGGCGTCAATCAGAGCATCCTCACTGCCATAGGGTACCACTGTGATGTAAGCATAGGGTAACGCTATGGGGCTGCCCCATAGCGAGCCCCACAAGTCATACGGAAGAGCTCCAATGAAGGGCTATGGGGCTGCCCCATAGCGAGCCCCACAAGTCATAGGGAAGGGATCCAATGTAAGGCTATGGGGATGCGGCGTCAATCAGAGCATCCTCACTGCCATAGGGTACCACTGTGATCTAAGCATAGGGTAACGCTATGGGGCTGCCCCATAGCGAGCCCCCCAAGTCATAAGAAAGGGATCCAATGAAGAGCTATGGGGCTGCCCCATAGCGAGCCCCACAAGTCATAGGGAAGAGCCCCAATGCAATGCAATGGGGATGCGGCGTCAATCAGAGCATCCTCACTGCCATAGGGTACCACTGTGATGTAAGCATAGGGTAACGCTATGGGGCTGCCCCATAGCGAGCCCCACAAGTCATAGGGAAGAGCTCCAATGAAGGGCTATGGGGCTGCCCCATAGCGAGCCCCCCAAGTCATAGGGAAGAGCTCCAATGAAGGGCTATGGGGCTGCCCCATAGCGAGCCCCCCAAGTCATAGGGAAGAGCCCCAATGCAATGCAATGGGGATGCGGCGTCAATCAGAGCATCCTCACTGCCATAGGGTACCACTGTGATCTAAGCATAGGGTAACGCTATGGGGCTGCCCCATAGCGAGCCCCACAAGTCATAGGGAAGAGCTCCAATGAAGGGCTATGGGGCTGCCCCATAGCGAGCCCCACAAGTCATAGGGAAGAGCCCCAATGCAATGCAATGGGGATGCGGTGTCCATCAGAGCATCCTCACTGCCATAGGGTACCACTGTGATCTAAGCATAGGGTAACGCTATGGGGCTGCCCCATAGCGAGCCCCCCAAGTCATAGGGAAGAGCTCCAATGAAGGGCTATGGGGCTGCCCCATAGCGAGCCCCACAAGTCATAGGGAAGGGCTCCAATGCAATGCAATGGGGATGCGGCATCAATCAGAGCATCCTCACTCCCATAGGGTACCACTGTGATCTAAGCATAGGGTAACGCTATGGGGCTGCCCCATAGCGAGCCCCACAAGTCATAGGGAAGAGCCCCAATGCAATTCAATGGGGATGCGGTGTCCATCAGAGCATCCTCACTGCCATAGGGTACCACTGTGATCTAAGCAGAGGGTAACGCTATGGGGCTGCCCCATAGCGAGCTCCCTGAGGCAAAAGAAAGGGCTCCAATGAAGGGCTATGGGGCTGCCCCATAGCGAGCCCCACAAGGCATAGGGAAGAGCCCCAATGCAATGCAATGGGGATGCGGTGTCCATCAGAGCATCCTCACTGCCATAGGGTACCACTGTGATCTAAGCATAGGGTAACGCTATGGGGCTGCCCCATAGCGAGCCCCACAAGTCATAGGGAAGAGCTCCAATGAAGGGCTATGGGGCTGCCCCATAGCGAGCCCCACAAGTCATAGGGAAGAGCCCCAATGCAATGCAATGGGGATGCGGCGTCAATCAGAGCATCCTCACTGCCATAGGGTACCACTGTGATCTAAGCAGAGGGTAACGCTATGGGGCTGCCCCATAGCGAGCCCCCCAAGTCATAGGGAAGAGCACCAATGAAGGGCTATGGGGCTGCCCCATAGCCAGCCCCACAAGTCATAGGGTAGGGATCCAATGCAATGCAATGGGGATGCGGTGTGCATCAGAGCATCCTCACTGCCATAGGGTACCACTGTGATCTAAGCATAGGGTAACGCTATGGGGCTGCCCCATAGCGAGCCCCCCAAGGCATAGGGAAGGGCTCCAAGGTAACGCTATGGGGCTGCCCCATAGCGAGCCCCACAAGTCACAGGGAAGAGCCCCAATGCAATGCAATGGGGATGCGGCGTCAATCAGAGCATCCTCACTGCCATAGGGTACCACTGTGATGTAAGCATAGGGTAACGCTATGGGGCTGCCCCATAGCGAGCCCCCCAAGGCATAGGGAAGGGCTCCAAGGTAACGCTATGGGGCTGCCCCATAGCGAGCCCCACAAGTCACAGGGAAGAGCCCCAATGCAATGCAATGGGGATGCGGCGTCAATCAGAGCATCCTCACTGCCATAGGGTACCACTGTGATGTAAGCATAGGGTAACGCTATGGGGCTGCCCCATAGCGAGCCCCACAAGTCATAGGGAAGAGCTCCAATGAAGGGCTATGGGGCTGCCCCATAGCGAGCCCCACAAGTCATACGGAAGAGCTCCAATGAAGGGCTATGGGGCTGCCCCATAGCGAGCCCCCCAAGGCATAGGGAAGGGCTCCAAGGTAACGCTATGGGGCTGCCCCATAGCCAGCCCCCCAAGTCATAGGGAAGGGATCCAATGTAAGGCTATGGGGATGCGGCATCAATCAGAGCATCCTCACTGCCATAGGGTACCACTGTGATCTAAGCATAGGGTAATGCTATGGGGCTGCCCCATAGCGAGCCCCACAAGTCATAGGGAAGGGCTCCAAGGTAACGCTATGGGGCTGCCCCATAGCGAGCCCCACAAGTCATAGGGAAGGGCTCCAATTAAAGGCTATGGGGCTGCCCCATAGCGAGCCCCACAAGTCATAGGGAAGGGCTCCAATTAAAGGCTATGGGGCTGCCCCACAGCGAGCCCCACAAGTCATAGGGAAGAGCTCCAATTAAAGGCTATGGGGCTGCCCCACAGCGAGCCCCACAAGTCATAGGGAAGAGCTCCAATGAAGGGCTATGGGGCTGCCCCATAGCGAGCCCCACAAGTCATAGGGAAGGGGTCCAATGCAATGCAATGGGGATGCGGTGTCCATCAGAGCATCCTCACTGCCATAGTGCGCCGCTATGGGGCTGCCCCATAAGTAACAGCCCACCCAATACCGTGCTATGGGGCTGCCCCATAGGTGAGAGCATCGGCCTGCAGCATCACTGCTATAGGGATGCCCCATAGAGCACAGCACCACCAGACCCATAGCAAACATGCCACATGGACACAGCGCTATGGGGCTGCCCCATAGAGCACATCCCCACCCAGACCCATTGCTGTGGGGCTGCCCCAGAGCTCCATCGCATCAATCTTCAGACCCCTTTCTATAGGGCTGCCCCATAGACAACGCCACCCTCCTGCCTCATAGCTCACATCCCCTTCAGCCCCATATCCATGGGGTTGCCCCATAGCTCACACCCCCTTCAGCCCCATAGACGCCCCATCGTATCACCTACTTCTATGGGGCTGCCCCATAGCTCACACCCCCTTCAGCCCCATAGACACCCCATCGTATCACCTACTTCTATGGGGCTGCCCCATAGCTCACATCCCCTTCAGCCCCATAGACACCCCATCGCATCACCTACGTCTATGGGGCTGCCCCATAGCTCACACCCCCTTCAGCCCCATAGACACCCCATCGCATCACCTACGTCTATGGGGCTGCCCCATAGCTCACATCCCCTTCAGCCCCATAGACACCCCATCGCATCACCTACTTCTATGGGGCTGCCCCATAGCTCACACCCCCTTCAGCCCCATAGACACCCCATCGCATCACCTACGTCTATGGGGCTGCCCCATAGACCACACCCCCTTCAGCCCCATAGACACCCCATCGCATCACCTACGTCTATGGGGCTGCCCATAGCTCACATCCCCTTCAGCCCCATAGACACACCCCATCGCATCACCTACGTCTATGGGGCTGCCCCATAGCTCACACCCCCTTCAGCCCCATAGACACCCCATCGCATCACCTACGTCTATGGGGCTGCCCCATAGACCACACCCCCTTCAGCCCCATAGACGCCCCATCGCATCACCTACGTCTATGGGGCTGCCCCATAGCTCACACCCCCTTCAGCCCCATAGACACCCCATCGCATCACCTACGTCTATGGGGCTGCCCCATAGCTCACATCACCTTCAGCCCCATAGACACCGCATCGCATCACCTACTTCTATGGGGCTGCCCCATAGCTCACACCCCCTTCAGCCCCATAGACACCCCATCGCATCACCTACGTCTATGGGGCTGCCCCATAGACCACATCCCCACCCAGCCCCACCCCTATGGGGCCGCCCCATAGCTCCCAGCCCTCCATCCCCTTAACCCCCCCATAGACCCACAGCACCTCCCGCCCCATTGAAACCCCCCCCCCCCCCCCCCCGCCCCATTGGGACCCCTTGGGACGCGCTATGGGTCCCCTGCCCCATAAGTAGGGGGCCTATGGGGCTCACCATGAGCTCCTCGTTGATGATCATCTTGCTGATGATGCTGTGCACCGTGGGGAGGTCCAGCTCAAACATGGCCGAGAGGATCTCCATGCTATGGGGCAGGGACAGGGTCAGCCCCATAGATGGGAGGGGTAGCCCCATAGATGGGCAGGGTCAGCCCCATAGATACCCATACCCAACCCCATAGATACCGATACCCAACCCCATAGATACCCATGGCCAACCCCATAGATACCCACGGCCAGCCCCACAGATCCCCATACCCAACCCCATAGATACCCATACCCAACCCCATAGATACCCATGGCCAACCCCATAGATACCCATGGCCAGCCCCATAGATACCCATACCCAGCCCCATAGATACCCATACCCAACCCCATAGATACCCATACCCAACCCCATAGATACCCATGGCCAGCCCCATAGATACCCATACCCAACCCCATAGATACCCATACCCAACCCCATAGATACCCATACCCAGCCCCATAGATACCCCATACCCAACCCCATAGACACGCATACCCAACCCCATAGATACCCATGGCCAACCCCATAGACACCCATACCCAGCCCCATAGACACCCATACCCAACCCCATAGATACCCATGGCCATCCCCATAGACACCCATGGCCAGCCCCATAGACACCCATGGCCAGCCCCATAGATACCCATACCCAGCCCATAGATCCCCATACCCAACCCCATTGATACCCATGGCCAGCCCCATAGATACCCATGGCCAGCCCCATAGATACCCATACCCAACCCCATAGATACCCCATACCCAACCCCATAGATACCCATGGCCAACCTCATAGATACCCATACCCAACCCCATAGATACCCATACCCAACCCCATAGATACCCATACCCAACCCCATAGATACCCATGGCCAGCCCCATAGATACCCATGGCCAGCCCCATAGATACCCCTACCCAGCCCCATAGATACCCATACCCAACCCCATAGATACCCATGGCCAGCCCCATAGATACCCATACCCAGCCCCATAGATACCCATACCCAACCCCATAGACACCCATGGCCAGCCCCATAGACACCCATGGCCAACCCCATAGATACCCCTACCCAGCCCCATAGATACCCATACCCAACCCCATAGACACCCATGGCCAGCCCCATAGACACCCATGGCCAACCCCATAGATACCCATACCCAACCCCATAGATACCCATACCCAACCCCATAGATACCCATGGCCAGCCCCATAGATACCCATACCCAACCCCATAGATACCCATACCCAACCCCATAGATACCCATGGCCAGCCCCATAGATACCCATACCCAACCCCATAGATACCCATACCCAACCCCATAGATACCCATGGCCAGCCCCATAGACACCCATGGCCAGCCCCATAGATACCCATTGCCAGCCCCACAGATGCCCATGGCCAGCCCCATAGATACCCATGGCCAGCCCCATAGATACCCATGGCCAGCCCCATTGATACCCATACCCAGCCCCATAGATACCCATACCCAACCCCATAGATACCCATACCCAACCCCATAGATACCCATACCCAACCCCATAGATACCCATGGCCAACCCCATAGACACCCATACCCAGCCCCATAGACACCCATACCCAACCCCATAGATACCCATGGCCATCCCCATAGACACCCATGGCCAGCCCCATAGACACCCATGGCCAGCCCCATAGATACCCATACCCAACCCCATAGATACCCATACCCAACCCCATAGATACCCATGGCCAACCCCATAGATACCCATACCCAACCCCATAGACACCCATGGCCAGCCCCATAGATACCCATGGCCAGCCCCATAGATACCCATACCCAACCCCATAGATACCCATGGCCAACCCCATAGATACCCATACCCAACCCCATAGATCCCCATACCCAACCCCATAGATACCCACGGCCAGCCCCATAGATGTCCCCGCTGCCCCATAGCGCCCCACCTGATGGAGTCGTAGACGCTGCTGTAGGTGAACAAGTAGGTCCGGAGCGATTCCTCCTGGATCTTCCTATGGGGTCACGGGACCCCCAAGTGGACCTCAATGGGGAGCCCCATTGAGACCCCCCCCACCCCACCCCATTGAGAACTCCCCCACCCCATTGAGCCCCATTGAGAACCCCCCCGCCCCATTGAGAACCCCCCCACCCCATTGAGCCCCATTGAGAACCCCCCCCACCCCATTGAGCACCATTGACTCCATTGGATCCCCATTGACTCCCATTGACCCCCATTGACCCCCATTGACTCCCATTGACTCCCATTGACCCCCATTGACTCCCATTGACTCCCATTGACCCCCATTGACCCCCATTGACTCCCATTGACCTCCATTGACCCCCATTGACTCCCATTGACTCCCATTGACCCCCATTGACCCCCATTGACTCCCATTGACCCCCATTGACCCCCATTGACTCCCATTGACCCCCATTGACTCCCATTGACTCCCATTGACCCCCATTGACCCCCATTGACTCCCATTGACTCCCATTGACCCCCATTGACTCCCATTGACTCCCATTGACCCCCATTGACTCCCATTGACCCCCATTGACCCCCATTGACTCCCATTGACTCCCATTGACTTCCATTGACCCCCATTGACCCCCATTGACTCCCATTGACTCCCATTGACCCAACTGGATCCCCATTGACCATTGACCCCCACTGCCTCAGCATTGACCTCCATTGACTCCCATTGACCCCCATTGACTCCCATTGACCCCCATTGACCCCCATTGACTCCCATTGACCCAACTGGATCCCCATTGACCACTGACCTCCATTGACTCCCATTGACCTCGATCGACCCCCATTGACCCAACTGGATCCCCATTGACCATTGACCCCCATTGACTCCCACTGCCCCCCACTGACTCCCATTGACCCCCATTGACTCCCATTGACCTCCATTGACTCCCATTGACTTCCATTGACTTCCATTGACCCCCATTGACTCCCATTGACCCCCATTGACCCAACTGGATCCCCATTGACCACTGACCTCCATTGACTCCCATTGACCTCGATCGACCCCCATTGACCTCCATTGACCCCCATTGACTCCCATTGACCTCGATCGACCCCCATTGACCCAACTGGATCCCCATTGACCATTGACCCCCATTGCCCCCATTGACTCCCATTGACCTCCATTGACCCAACTGGATCCCCATTGACCACTGACCTCCATTGACTCCCATTGACCTCCATTGACTCCCATTGACCTCCATTGACTCCCACTGACCCCCATTGACCCCTATTGTCCCCCATTGACCTCCATTGACTCCCATTGACTTCCATTGACCTCCATTGACTCCCATTGACCCCCATTGACTCCCATTGACCTCCATTGACCCCCATTGACTCCCATTGACCCCCACTGACTCCCATTGACCCCCATTGACCCAACTGGATCCCCATTGACCATTGACCCCCACTGCCTCCCATTGACCTCCATTGACTCCCATTGACCCCCATTGACCCCCATTGACCTCCATTGACCCCCATTGACTCCCACTGACCCCCATTGACCCCCATTGACCTCCATTGACCCCGATTGACCCAACTGGATCCCCATTGACCATTGACCCCCATTGACTCCCATTGACCCCCATTGACTCCCATTGACTCCCATTGACCCCCATTGACTTCCATTGACCCAACTGGATCCCCATTGACCCCCATTGCCCCCCATTGCCCCCCACTGCCCCCCAACTCACCGGACGAGCATGGCGCGGACCTTGTCGGCCTCGGGGAAGAGGTCCCACACTTTGCCATTCATCTTCTCGTTGACCACGTAGCGATGGCAGCTCCGCCAATCACCCATCTTCATGGCCTTGGAGGCGGCCACCACGTGCTCGCGCATGGATTCCGGGGGTCCTGTGGGGCGGGAGAGATGTGACCCATAGATTGAGCCAGAGATGTGGGGAGCCAGAGAGAGACCCATAGATTGAGTGCCCCATAGATTGACCTAGAGATGTGACCCATAGAGAGCCCCATAGATTGACTCAGAGATGTGACCCATAGAGAGCCCCATAGATTGACTCAGAGATGTGACCCATAGAGAGCCCCATAGATTGACTCAGAGATGTGACCCATAGAGTGCCCCATAGATTGACCTAGAGATGTGACCCATAGAGAGCCCCATAGATTGACTCAGAGATGTGACCCATAGAGAGCCCCATAGATTGACTCAGAGATGTGACCCAGAGAGAGCCCCATAGATTGACCCAGAGATGTGGGGAGCCAGAGAGAGACCCATAGATTGAGTGCCCCATAGATTGACCTAGAGATGTGACCCATAGAGAGCCCCATAGATTGACTCAGAGATGTGACCCATAGAGAGCCCCATAGATTGACTCAGAGATGTGACCCATAGAGAGCCCCATAGATTGACTCAGAGATGTGACCCATAGAGAGCCCCATAGATTGACCCAGAGATGTGACCCATAGATTGACCTAGAGATGTGGGGAGCCAGAGAGAGACCCATAGATTGAGTGCCCCATAGATTGACCCAGAGCCCCATAGATTGACCCACAGATTGACCCATAGATTGACCCAGAGGTGTGGGGAGCCAGAGAGAGACCCATAGATTGAGTGCCCCATAGATTGACCCAGAGCCCCATAGGTTGACCCAGATATGTGACCCATAGATTGACCTAGAGATGTGACCCATAGATTGACTCAGAGATGTGACCCATAGAGAGCCCCATAGATTGACCTAGAGATGTGAGGAGCCAGAGACACATAGATTGAGTGCCCCATAGATTGACCTAGAGATGTGACCCATAGAGAGCCCCATAGATTGACTCAGAGATGTGACCCATAGAGAGCCCCACAGATTGACTCAGAGATGTGACCCATAGAGAGCCCCATAGATTGATCTAGAGATGTGAGGAGCCAGAGAGAGACCCATAGATTGAGTGCCCCATAGATTGACCTAGAGATGTGACCCATAGAGAGCCCCATAGATTGACTCAGAGATGTGACCCATAGAGAGCCCCATAGATTGACCTAGAGATGTGAGGAGCCAGAGAGAGACCCATAGATTGAGTGCCCCATAGACTGACCTAGAGATGTGACCCATAGAGAGCCCCATAGATTGACTCAGAGATGTGACCCATAGAGAGCCCCATAGATTGACCTAGAGATGTGAGGAGCCAGAGAGAGACCCATAGATTGAGTGCCCCATAGATTGACCTAGAGATGTGACCCATAGAGAGCCCCATAGATTGACTCAGAGATGTGACCCATAGAGAGCCCCATAGATTGACCCAGAGAGAGCCCCATAGATTGAGTGCCCCATAGATTGACCCAGAAATGTGACCCGCCCCCAGAGAGAGCCCCATAGATTGACCTAGAAATGCGACCCCCCCCACAGATAGCCCCATAGATTGACCCAGAGATGTGACCCATAGATTGACCTAGAGATGTGGGAAGCCAGAGAGAGACCCATAGATTGAGTGCCCCATAGATTGACCCAGAGCCCCATAGATTGACCCAGAGATGTGACCCATAGATTGACCTAGAGATGTGGGGAGCCAGAGAGAGACCCATAGATTGAGTGCCCCATAGATTGACCCAGAGCCCCATAGATTGACCCATAGATTGACCCATAGATTGACCCATAGATGTGGGGAGACAGAGAGAGCCCCATAGATTGATCCATAGAGAGCCCCATACATGGAGCCAGAGAGAGTCCCATAGATTGACCCACAGAAAGCCCCATAGATTGAGCCAGAGATGTGGGGGAGCCAGAGAGAGCCCCATAGATTGACCCAGAGCCCCATAGATTGACCCAGATATGTGACCCATAGAGAGCACCATACATTGACCCAGAGATGTGACCCCATAGAGAGCCCCATACATGGCCCCATAGAGAGCCCCATAGATTGACCCAGAGATGTGACCCCATAGAGAGCCCCATACATGAACCCATAGAGTGCCCCATAGACTGACCAAGAGCACCCCACTGATTGACTCAATGGGGATCAAAGGGGATGCAGTGGGGATCAATGGGGCTCAATGGGGATCGATGGGGACTCAATGGGGATCAATGGGGATCAATTGGGATCAATGGGGACCCAACGGGGACTCAATGGGGATCAATGGGGATCAATGGGGTTTGATGGGGATCAATGGGGATCGATGGGGATCAATGGGGATCAATGGGGATCGATGGGGATCAATGGGGACTCAATGGGGATCAATGGGGATCGATGGGGATCAATGGGGACTCAATGGGGATCAATGGGGATTGATGGGGATCAATGGGGATCAATGGGGACTCAATGGGGATCAATGGGGATCGATGGGGATCAATGGGGATCAATGGGGACTCAATGGGGATCAATGGGGATCGATGGGGATCAATGGGGACTCAATGGGAACTCAATGGGAACTCAATGGGGATCAATGGGGACTCAAGGGGGATCAATGGGGATCGATGGGGATCAATGGGGATCAATGGGGATCAATGGGGATCAATGGGGATCAATGGGGATCAATGAGAACTCAATGGGGATCAATGGGGATCAATGGGGATCAATGGGGATCAATGAGAACTCAATGGGGATCAATGGGGATCAATGGGGACTCAATGGGGATCAATGGGGATCGATGGGGACTCAATGGGGATCAATGGGGACTCAAGGGGGACTCAATGGGGATCAATGGGGATCAATGGGGACTCAATGTGCACTCAATGGGGCTCAATGGAGATCAATGGGGATCAATGAGAACTCAATAGGGATCAATGGGGACTCAATGGGGATCAATGGGGACTCAATGGGGATCAATGGGGACTCAATGGGGACTCAATGGAGGTCAACAGGGACTCAATGGGGATCAATGGGGATCAATGGGGATCAATGGGGACTCAATGGGGATCAATGGGGACTCAACTGCCACCCAATAGTGATCGATGGGCCCCCCTCATGCACCCACCGAGCAGGGGCTGCCTCTCTCCCACGCGGAGCTGATGGTGGAACTGCTTGCTGATCATGGGGACCCAATGGGGATCAATGGGGATCAATGGGGATCAATGGGGACTCAATGGGGACTCAATGGGGACTCAACGGAGGTCAATGGGAACTCAATGGAAGTCAATGGGGATCAATGGGGACTCAATGGGGACTCAATGGGGACTCAATGGAGGTCAACAGGGACTCAATGGGGATCAATGGGTCAATGGGGACTCAATGGGGATCAATGGGGATCAATGGGGACTCAATGGAGGTCAACAGGGACTCAATGGGGACTCAATGAAGGTCAACAGGGACTCAATGGGGACTCAATGGAGGTCAACGGGAACTCAACGGGGGTCAATGGGAGCTCAATGAGGACTCAATGGAGTTCAACGGGGACTCAATGGGGAATCAATGGGGATTCAATGGTGATCAATGGCAATCAATGGGGCCTCAATGGGGCTTCACTGGGTCCCATCTGCACCCACCGAGCAGGGGCTGCCTCTCTCCCACGCGGAGCTGATGGTGGAACTGCTTGCTGATCATGGGGACCCCATGGGGATCAATGGGGATCAATGGGGACTCAATGGGGATCAATGAGAACCCAATGGGGACTCAATGAGAACTCAATGGGAACTCAATGGAGGTCAACGGGGACTCAATGGGGACTCAATGGGGATCAATGGGGACTCAATGGGGATCAATGGGGACTCAATGGGAACTCAATGGGGATCAATGGGGATCAATGGGGATCAATGGGGACTCAATGGGGATCAATGGGGAATCAATGAGAACTCAATGGGGACTCAATGGAGGTCAACGGGAGCTCAATGGGGACTCAATGGAGGTCAACAGGGACTCAATGGGAACTCAATGGAGGTCAATGGGGATCAATTGGGATCAATGGGGACCCAATGGGGAACAATGGGGATCAATGGGGACTCAATGGGGATCAATGGGGATCGATGGGGATCAATGGGGATCAATGGGGATCGATGGGGATCAATGGGGACTCAATGGAGGTCAACGGGGACTCAATGGGGATCAATGGGGATCAACGGCGACTCAATGGGGACTCAATGGAGGTCAATGGGGATCAATTGGGATCAATGGGGACCCAATGGGGAACAATGGGGATCAATGGGGACTCAATGGGGATCAATGGGGACTCAACTGCCACCCAATAGTGATCGATGGGTCCCCCCCCATGCACCCACCGAGCAGGGGCTGCCTCTCTCCCACGCGGAGCTGATGGTGGAACTGCTTGCTGATCATGGGGACCCAATGGGGATCAATGGGGATCAATGGGGACTCAATGGGGATCAATGGGGAATCAATGAGAACTCAATGGGGACTCAATGGAGGTCAACAGGGGACTCAATGGGAACTCAATGGAGGTCAATGGGGACTACATGGGGACTCAATGGAGGTCAACAGGGACTCAATGGGAACTCAATGGAGGTCAATGGGAATCAATGGGGATCAATGGGGACTCAATGGGGATCAATGAGAACCCAATGGGGACTCAATGAGAACTCAATGGAGGTCAACAGGGACTCAATGGGGACTCAATGGGGATCAATGGGGATCAATGGGGACTCAATGGGGATCAATGGGGATCAACGGGGACTCAATGGGAACTCAATGGGGATCAATGGGGAATCAATGAGAACTCAATGGGGACTCAATGGAGGTCAACAGGGACTCAATGGGGACTCAATGGAGGTCAACAGGGACTCAATGGGAACTCAATGGGGATCAATGGGGACTCAATGGGGACTCAACGGAGGTCAATGGGAACTCAATGGAAGTCAACGGGAGCTCAATGGGGATCAATGGGGACTCAATGGAGGTCAACAGGGACTCAATGGGGACTCAATGGAGGTCAACGGGAACTCAATGGAGGTCAACGGGAGCTCAATGGTGATCAATGGGGACTCAATGGGGATCAATGGTGATCAATGGGGACTCAATGGGGATCAATGGGGATCAATGGGGACTCAATGGAGGTCAACAGGGACTCAATGGGGACTCAATGGAGGTCAACGGGAACTCAACGGGGGTCAATGGGAGCTCAATGAGGACTCAATGGAGTTCAACGGGGACTCAATGGGGATCAATGGGGATTCAATGGTGATCAATGGCAATCAATGGGGCCTCAATGGGGCTTCACTGGGTCCCATCTGCACCCACCGAGCAGGGGCTGCCTCTCTCCCACGCGGAGCTGATGGTGGAACTGCTTGCTGATCATGGGGAACCAATGGGGATCAATGGGGATCAATGGGGACTCAATGGGGATCAATGGGGAATCAATGGGGACTCAATGGAGGTCAACGGGAGCTCAATGGGAACTCAATGGAGGTCAATGGGGACTACATGGGGACTCAATGGGGACTCAATGGAGGTCAACAGGGACTCAATGGGAACTCAATGGAGATCAATGGGGATCAATGGGGATCAATGGGGACTCAATGGGGATCAATGAGAACCCAATGGGGACTCAATGAGAACTCAATGGGAACTCAATGGAGGTCAACGGGGACTCAATGGGGACTCAATGGGGATCAATGGGGACTCAATGGGGATCAATGGGGATCAATGGGGATCAATGGGGACTCAATGGGGATCAATGGGGACTCAATGGGAACTCAATGGGATCAATGGGGATCAATGGTGATCAATGGGGATCAATGGGGACTCAATGGGGATCAATGGGGAATCAATGAGAACTCAATGGGGACTCAATGGAGGTCAACGGGAGCTCAATGGGGACTCAATGGAGGTCAACAGGGACTCAATGGGAACTCAATGGAGGTCAATGGGGATCAATTGGGATCAATGGGGACCCAATGGGGAACAATGGGGATCAATGGGGACTCAATGGGGATCAATGGGGACTCAACTGCCACCCAATAGTGATCGATGGGTCCCCCCCCATGCACCCACCGAGCAGGGGCTGCCTCTCTCCCACGCGGAGCTGATGGTGGAACTGCTTGCTGATCATGCGGCGGCGGGCGTCGAACTCGTGCGCCGCCATGTAAGGGATCTCCAGGAGCATGGCGGCCACCAGGTAGACGCACTCGAGGAGCTCCAGGTTGACGTGCATGTGGAAGGGCACCTGGCGCCTCTTCTCCACCTTCTCCTGCTCGGGGTTGCGCTCCTGGAGGCTCCGGAGGAGCAGGCCTTGACCCAAGAGCTCCTTGGCGCGCCCGGAGGATTGGATGTCCAAGAGGGCGTTGTGGGCGTCTTTGATGAGGCCTTGGCGGAAGGCGCAGATGCCCAACTGGACCATGGTGCGGTTGTAGAGGATCTGGAAGGGGGGGGAGATGTGGGGTGAGGTTGGTTATGGGGCAGGGAAGCGTTGGGGTCAATGGGAGAAGGACTTAGATGGAAAAAAGCGAGTCGGAGTCTAGAGGAACCTCATGGAGATGTTGGTAGGGAAAGACTTGGGGGTCAATGGGGATGATGGGAGATGAAGTTATGGGGTCTATGGGGTCAGAGGGACTCAATGGGGGTCAATGGAAGTCAATAGGAAAAGGACTTGGGGGTCGGGGAGTGGTGGGACTCAAGAGGAACCCCATTGAGATGCTGGTGGAGAAGGAGATGGAGTGCTGGAGATGATGGGAGATGAAGTTATGGGGTCTATGGGGTCATAGAGACTCAATGGGGGTCAATGGAAGTCAATGGGGTCAATGGGGACTCAATGGTGTCAATGGGGACTCTATGGGTGGCCTTGATGAGGCCTTGGCGGAAGGCGCAGATGCCCAACTGGACCATGGTGCGGTTGTAGAGGATCTGGAAGGGGGGGGAGATGTGGGGTGAGGTTGGTTATGGGGCAGGGAAGGCGTTGGGGTCAATGGGAGAAGGACTTAGATGGAAAAAAGCGAGTCGGAGTCTAGAGGAACCTCATGGAGATGTTGGTAGGGAAAGACTTGGGGGTCAATGGGGATGATGGGGAATGAAGTTATGGGGTCTATGGGGTCAGAGGGACTCAATGGGGGTCAATGGAAGTCAATAGGAAAAGGACTTGGGGGTCGGGGAGTGGTGGGACTCAAGAGGAACCCCATTGAGATGCTGGTGGAGAAGGAGATGGAGTGCTGGAGATGATGGGAGATGAAGTTATGGGGTCTATGGGGTCATAGAGACTCAATGGGGGTCAATGGAAGTCAATGGGGTCAATGGGGACTCAATGGTGTCAATGGGGACTCTATGGGTGGCCTTGATGAGGCCTTGGCGGAAGGCGCAGATGCCCAACTGACCATGGTGCGGTTGTAGAGGATCTGGAAGGGGGGGAGATGTGGGGTGAGGTTGGTTATGGGGCAGGGAAGGCGTTGGGGTCAATGGGAGAAGGACTTAGATGGAAAAAAGCGAGTCGGAGTCTAGAGGAACCTCATGGAGATGTTGGTAGGGAAAGACTTGGGGTCAATGGGGATGATGGGAGATGAAGTTATGGGGTCTATGGGGTCAGAGGGACTCAATGGGGGTCAATGGAAGTCAATAGGAAAAGGACTTGGGGGTCGGGGAGTGGTGGGACTCAAGAGGAACCTCATGGAGACGTTGGGGGTGAAGGACTTGGGGGTCAATGGGATGATGGGGAATGAAGTTATGGGGTCTATGAGGTCAGAGGGGACTCCATGGGGGTCAATGGAAGTCAATGGGAGAAGGACTTGGGGGTCTGGGAGTGGTGGGACACAAGAGGAACCTCATGGAGACGTTGGGGGTGAAGGACTTGGGGGTCAATGGGGATGATGGGAGATGAAGTTATGGGGTCTCTGGGGTCATAGGACTCAATGGGGGTCAATGGAAGTCAATGGGAGAAGGACTTGGGGGTCTGGGAGTGGTGGGACACAAGAGGACCCTCATGGAGAGGTTGGTAGGGAAAGACTTGGGGGTCAATGGGGATGATGGGGAATGAAGTTATGGGGTCTATGGGGTCATAGGACTCAATGGAAGTCAATGGGAGAAGGGCTTGGGGGTCGGGGAGTGGTGGGACTCAAGAGGAACCTCATGGAGATGTTGGTAGGGAAAGACTTGGGGGTCAATGGGGATGATGGGAGATGAAGTTATGGGGTCTATGGGGTCATAGGACTCAATGGGTGTCAATAGAAGTCAATGGGAGAAGGGCTTGGGGGTCTGGGAGTGGTGGGACACAAGAGGAACCTCATGGAGACGTTGGGGTGAAGGACTTGGGGGTCAATGGGGATGATGGGAGATGAAGTTATGGGGTCTATGGGGTCATAGGACTCAATGGGGGTCAATGGAAGTCAATGGGAGAAGGGCTTGGGGGTCAGGGAGTGGTGGGACTCAAGAGGAACCTCATGGAGATGTTGGTAGGGAAAGACTTGGGGGTCAATGGGGATGATGGGGGATGAAGTTATGGGCTCTATGGGTCCATGTGTGGGTCAGACCTGCACGGGGGGGTCGGCGTGCTGGATGTTGTCCTGCAGGTGGGACATGAGCATGAGGTCTCGGGCCGGGTACCAGCGGCTGTGCAGCGCGTGGTGGTAGATGTGGCAGAGGATGGCGCAGGTCCGGATGCGATCCGTGCGGTCCTTGGCGTAGATGAACTTGCAGAGACGCTCCATGAGCGCCGCCGAGTCCTCGCCGCCGGCGCCTGTGGGGTGGTGGGGTGGTGACGTCAGCGGTGATGTCATCGGTGACGTCATCAGCATTGATAGCGTCGACGTTGATGTCATCATCCATCATCATCATCATCAAGATCATCATCGACATCATTAGCGGCACCATCATCGGCATCATCATCATTGAGATCATCATTGGCCTCATCATCGATATCATCATCATTGATGTCATCATCATCCATCATCATCATCATCAAGATCATCATCGACATCTTCATTGAGATCATCATTGGCATCATCAATGACATCATCATCATCCATCATCATCATCATTGACATCGTCATCCATCAGCATCATCATCCATCATCATTGACATCATCCTCCATCATCATCATCATTGACATCATCATCATTGACATCGTCATCCATCAGCATCATCATCGACATCATCATCATCATTGACATCATCAACATCATCATTGATATCATCATCCATCATCATCATTGACATCATCGTCATTGACATCATCATTGACATCATCATCATCATTGACATCATCAACATCATCGTATATCGTTAGCATCGTCATCATCATTGACATCCTCATCCATCACTGACATCATCATCAACATCATCATCATTGATATCATCATCCATCATCATCATCATCATCAAGATCATCATCGACATCTTCATTGAGATCATCACTGGCATCATCAATGACATCATCATCATCCATCATCATCATCATTGACATCATCAACATCATCATTGATATCACCATCCATCATCATCATTGACATCATCATCATCCATCATCATCATCACTGACATCATCGACATCATCATCGACATCATCATCCATCATCATCATCATTGACATCATCGACATCATCATCGACATCGTCATCCATCAGCATCATCATCGACATCATCATTGACATCATCGATATTGTCATCATTGACATCATCATCATCATCCATCATCACCATCCTACCTTACCCCATACCA